>NC_051043.1:23623309-23830809 GCF_904848185.1 Acanthopagrus latus
GAAGAAACATCTAACAGGAAGAGCCAGATATCTGTATGGACCACAAAGACAGCGCGAAAAAAAACAGTTTATAAAGCTGACCTTATCAGGCTGTGCAGAGCTGATATTTCTCCCCAGCCCGCCTGAGCTGCCATACCGTTTTCTGCTATCTGCCAGGCCAAAACACCAACAGGACCCTGACCCTGTCTCCACTGCCATCAGCAGAGTAAATATTGGAAGTGATAGTTGGGGCTGATATCTCAAATGATATTTTTTGGGGGGATGCTGGTATGGCAGCTCATGGAGTTGTGTCTGACATGTATCTCTCACTTATTAAGTGTTGTTATGAGGAAGCTCTATGGAAAGAACAAAGGACCACTGCATACCGAGATCTGACAGTGAAAGGAAGCTACAGTAGCACTTTAAGTACATTACAAGGTTACTAAGAACTCAGGAACTCAACCAGAGGAACTAGGGACTAAATCAGGTTGCTGTAGTCCCCTGTGCAAAAAAACTCCCCGCCCAATAGAGAATGAAACTGGTTAGAGAAACATAAAACATTTTAAGTGTATGTGAGCATCGACTAATTCCTGTTAAAGCAGCTTTTTTTCTGAGACTCAGCACAGGAGAGGAGCATTTTCAGACCATTGCGTATTAGTGGAGGAGACCAACGTTAGTTATGATGAAAAGGAAATAAGGGTGAGAAGATTTAATAATGATTTCACTGTTTTATCTCTTGAATTTAATGTTCACACCTTCTGGTAGAGGATGAGATCACCATTAAAGAAATTCCCACAAGTCATATTTCCAGTTGTCTTTAAACTGCTCTTTAAAGATTTAACAACTACAAAAGATGCTCAGTCCTTAGGTAATATTTTGAAATAATAGTGCAGTGAGAATAAGCTCTTTTCATCGCTTGTTTTCTTTCTTTTTTCAGTCAAACTATTAATTCAAAACTAAGCCCCTTAGGATGACACAGCCTGAACTTTTAATTTGAAACATATATTATGCTATCTCATTGTTAGTCTTTGTGTATCAAAAAGTATCGTAGACTTTTAAGTAGGTGTCTTCAGCATGCACTGGATCAAGCACCGGTAACTGTTTGTTTATTAAAAGGAGAAGCTTAGGATCAGAGATTCAGGATAGAGAAAGAGACGAGTACTCACAGCATTCCAAAAACTGTTTTAGCCTTTCAAACACTGCATTCAGGAAACCCTGGAAAAGGAGGAGATGACAAGAGGGTGAGATAAAGTTTAATCTCTTTGACATTTCTTCAGTTGAATCATTCAAGATTGCTTCATCAGTATTGCCCAGAAGCAGATATATTAACAAGGGAATAACTTTTCTATGTGTGTGCATGTTGCGTATGCGAGTGTACAGTAGGCACATTTGCCTCCGTGCTCAGGAGTATAAATAAAAGTACCAGTTTCACAGTATGAAAGAGAATCAATTTTCTGTAGCCTGGTGTAGGCAAGTCTTAGCATGGGAAATTAGATGATAGATGCAATCTATTTAGTTCTGCATTAATGTTCAGCCATGAGGTCAACAGCAGTGTCATTAATCACAACACACAGCCCAGCCAGCGACTACAGCTTCAACGAGAATCAGTGAAGAAAGGGGGGGCGGGGGGTCTTGGGGCACAGAAGAGGAGGTGGGAGATGACAGGTAACAAAGTTCACACAGGCATTTTTGAGGCTAATGATGGGATTGGGGGGGTAGATGAAATAAAAGCAGGAGAAAGCATGCGGGAAATTGGAAAGGACTAATGCAAATGGGAGTGCAAAATAGAAATTTTCAGCTGAATCAGTCATGATGAAAAAGGTTTGACAACTAAAGAGGGAGAGAAAGGAGGTTCATGGAGCTGCCAGGGAAGAATGGTTGAGGGTTGAGGTGAGAAGTAAATTAGTGTCAGCAGTTGTAGATTGAGACAGTAAAACAGAAAAAAGATGGCAAAATAGACATGAGTGATGGGCATCAAATGGGTACATGAGCAGTAGTGCAATTTAAGGATACAATTAGGTGAATGTTTTAGCTGTGTGTGGTGAAGTATATGTGCACAGACACGCTCCAGTTTTAGGAGTTTGTAGTAGATCGCAATGGCTCAACTGAATGTGGCTTTTTAAATCTGTACTTTACAATTGACACAAGTGACAATTGCTTGTTAACTCCTGGATGTTGGTAAGTTACCAACATACTGCATAAGAAGAATATAATAAAAATCTATAAAACACCTATATGACTATTTTAAAAAAAGATGTCTACATTAGCCTCTTGTAGTGACTGTTTAACTATCAAACAGTAGAATATAAACAGTCATTCAATTATAAAATAAGTTTGAAAGTGCATCACTGTAGCAGGCTGTGTGAAAACTGACAATGCTTTTCATTCTTTTGTCAGGGGTTTTCCAGCTCATACTGTTCTCCAGCAGTTCTGCCACCGTGGTGATTAGAACATAAACCAAATCTATTCAGAATACTCACGAGTGTGAAGAAAATAGCTGGTTTGGAATCAGAGACGGAATGAAGTAAACCATTGCTTTAAGGCCCTGTCAACTAAACAGATTTCAGAGAACTCGCACCAACAGAAACGGAAAGCTATGTCAGCCTCACCTCTTCTGTGAAATCACTTTAAAACTGATTATGCACAATACTGTGAAAAGAAATGCTTGGAAGACAACTTGAGAATATGTCTGATTAAAACCTTTCAACAGGCACTGACATGGGTAAACTAGAAGGCATTGGGACAAGATGTGCTGTTGAGGGTAAAAGGTCCAGTTTGTCAAAAATAGTTAAATCTCATTCCAAACTCACCTTATACTGACACTTTAGGTTGGTGGCCAGCCCAACGTATCAACCTGAAGTGTCAGTATTAAATGAGTTGGGAATGAAAATCACAATCAACAATCTTCAAACGTGGACCTTTGAAGTACACAAAAACAGCAACTGGAGTTAAACTCTCCGTATGCTGCTTAATAACGTCTAGAAATTAAATACTGTAATATAATTTAACAGTTTTTTTCTGCATCACACCCATCACAAAATAAGGCATGAAATCTTGATGACATAATCAATAAATCAGATTAGAGAAGCGTGACACATCTTCAAACCATCACAGGAAATATCTGATAAATGGTTGCAAGCATTTTATCTTTCCAAAACCATTTAAACTGAAAAGAAATCTCAGGAAATATTCAATAACAGTCAAAATGATGTTAATGAGGGTCTCTACAGCAGCGAAGAAAAAGCTTAACCTGCATAATTAGACATTTTCTATTCAGGAAAAGGGGTTAATGTGAGTGAGATCAATAACTGCGTCTATCAGTTTAATTTACATCATCACTGTCTGACTCGCCCCACCTGTTCCTATTAACAACAATCAACTTTCTTTCAGTTTAATTTGTTCCATGTCATGAGCGCTGATGCCAAACACATCCAGGTTGAAATCCAAACACTGTTGATGATTACTTTCAAAACTGTGTTAAGTAAGTGAGAGACAAGAGCAGATCCACTCGAGGCTTTTGCAATAACATGTCTTGTCAAAAATCTTTCCACTTCAGCAAAAAAAAGGAAAATCCTGAGGCTACAGGACTCCACATTTACACAGAGATAACAGGGGCAAAAATGAATATTAGGAGGAAACAACTGAACCACAACATGATGTGATATCTGACTGAGATAGGCGAGTGGAGTGACTGGAAGCGTGATGGCACAGTGTTGCTCATTTCTTTCTGTACAGCAGCCAAAGAGACAAGAGAAAGCCAAAATAAAGATAATCCACAAAATTCCCACACCCACTGCCTCTTAAGTCATAAAATAGATCTTAATGATGCCTCCAGATATGTTTTAAAGACAAAAAAATACTCAACATACGCAGAAAATGTTAAATATTGTAAAAAATACTATTATGTATTATACGTCATTAGAAAATCCAGAATCCATGAAAATGCAAATAAGTTAGAGGGTTTTTTTTCTTAAAGTATTATTTATTATTTATGCATTTTTATGTATTATTTTCAGATGTTTCCTTTTCCACTGTAAAGTTTCTTCTCACCCCATGTGCAGTAGAACTAGTCATGTTGTCACACATTGCTCAAATGCTATATTCAGATTTAAGTCAAACACAGAGAAATGTTCCCCCTGAGCAAATGAATGTGAAAACACACATTTCAGGTGTCCAACATAGCACCTGCATAACTCTGCACAGTGAGTGCTGAACAGCCATATGAGGCAACAATAAGCAAAACAAATTCTGAGCGGAGGGAGCGATTAAGGAGAAAACAAGAAACATTATTTTGATTTTTAATATAGCATGACATACAGCCATTATATGACTCTTGGGAAAGGAGCTTAACTCACATTAAGCATATTTCCATTAGCTGAATAATACAGTAAATGAAAAGTGGTAAAGAAGTCCGAGATAATAACAGTGTATACATCTATACACATGAAATATTAACTCCAAACCATTATGTCTGCTCATTGAGCTGGAATAAACATGGAGAGCTTGAGGCAAATGATATTTTAATGTGACTATTTCAACCATTATCCACCCTTCAGCCTATAAACTAAAAGTGGTCTCATTAGTGGATTAATAGAGCAAAATAAACAGAATAATTTCTCTCATGAAATTATCAATTCAGCTATATCAAGGAATGTTGCCACAATGATGTCTTAAGAAATCAAATATTTGTGTCCAACCCTAGCTTTAAAACGCAGAGAAGAAGAAGACAACGACAACAATGAAGACCAATACGTTCTTCATTGTTGTCGTCATCATCTTCTTCTTCTTCAGTCAAAAACTACTTAGCCAATGGGGACAATCATCTGAAAAAGCCTGCCCATCCGAGAGGTTTGTGCCAAAACTGCAAACAAAAAGTCAGGGAGTGCAAACGAGACAGAGCTGCAGAGAGACAGTAAAGCTGAGAGCCAGCGCAAAAGTCTGATCAGAGAGAGAAGCAGAGGGAACCGTAAACAAAATAATGCATTATTAGAAGAGTAAAAGACCAATATTTTACACTATTTGACAAATTACTTGATTGCAATTTATTTTTGAAATGTTTTATGTTCTCTCAAATTCCTTTTTTTGTTTGACATTTAAGAAGTTTTGTTTGTTTCTTTTGGCCCAAATCTAATTCCATAGCTGCCCAGTTGTGGTGGAAATCCAAGATCCCAGCAATGCAGGCTGCCGTGACAAGTCAAACCACGTAGATGTAATGGAAGAATGGTACAGGTGCTCAGAGTTTTGATGTTTTCCTCCCTTTTAAAAATGGCATTTTAAAGTCTCTTTCCTAACAGGAACAACTTATTTTACCATTATTAGCCAAAACATTTACTGCGATTTTTTCAACAGACCATGATTGGCAAAACAGGAAGTATTCATAATCTGCAGCTGGAGTTCAAAGGACTGGGATATTTTATGCAAATGATTCCATTAACTCTGAGCCATGGAGGCGCCAAAACCCTATCGAGACAGGCACTTAAGATTTCTTTTTAAACCGCAGAGATTTAGACTAAATTAAATCAACAGTTTCATGGAGTTGGACTTTCTTCACACTGAAAGTGGGAGAAGAGCTCATACAGAACTCCTGACTCTTTGAACCGAGACAAGGCTTGAGGCACTTTCAATCTTCACGGCCATCCACATTTTGCACACTGTGATTGGAGTCATTTTCAACTCAAAAACACCAGCAGGAAAAAATACCAGCTTTTCTAAAATATGAGAGGTTCTATAGCAGCCACAGCTGAGATAACTTAAGACTCACCATCACTTCCATATTATGTTGTGGCTCTTGAAATCCATGGACTGTTAACTTGCGAAGAACTGAGAGAGGCAGAGAGGAGAAAGAAAAAAGAAAATCTGTACACAGGACATTTTTTGACACCCAACTTATAATAACGATAATCACAAAAATACACTTTATTTATATAGCACCTTAACTCACAAAGTTACAAAGTGCTTAACAAGGATAAATAAACGAGGCATGGAAGAATAAATAACAAAAGTTAAGAAGATCAGTTAAACATATGATAGGATGCATTTTCAGCAACATTGCTGGATTGAGTTCTCCTGCCATTTGCTTTTCTGCTTTGAAACATCTTTAGATTCTTTGGCTGTTTACACATTTATTTCTCTAAGAGCAGCAGTGTAGAACTGCCCGAGAGATGCCTACTTTGCCCCCACCATTTCAGAGTAGTGTTAACTGCCGTCTAGCCAAAGTGACGGACAGTGCGCTGGGAAGCATTGGGATGAAACACGGCTGTGGTGAGAACTTGAACACTCAGTGGAGGCAAAACCAAACATTTACATAAGTGTTTATAAAATATAATCATATTTAAGAGATCTTGGCAACATCTCTCGTAAGTCACACAATTGTGGGGTATTAAATATGCTATTAGTATATATTTAGTATATGTATTTATTTATTTGAAAAGTCTCCCAGTGGACATTTTTGTTGTTCATATTTTTATCTTCCAGACATGTGATTCTGACAAAAAAAACAAAAAACCTAATCCTCCTCGCCGTCAGGGTACGGACGGACACTCGATCGTCACCCTCACCCACTACAAAGCAGCTAACATTGAAAATGTTCCACCGTCTGGGGAGAACCCTGGGGAAAAACAAATATATTTTCAAAGTGTTTGTATTATTACCTCATCCATATTGCATATTTAATATTTTGAGTTAAAAATTCTTCCAAACTACATAGTGCCCCTTTAAACCCTTCTCCACTTAAGTGGTGTTTAAGCATGTGTGAATATTTCTAGAAGGTCACAACTTGTCCGCTTCATTAGTTTTTGTCGATAGGTGGAATCTTGATATTTATCACATTATGTAATATCATGCCATCATTTTCTTACCATTTTGCATCAATAAATCACCACTCTGCTTTGCATGAGAGCACAGTTGTGTCGCGCATGTGTGTGTGTGTGTATGGGAATGTGTGCAAGTGTTGATACCTTTAAGGGAGAGCAGCGTCCTCTCCAGTGAGCTGAGCGCTGCAGCCTCATCTCGGGCGTAGATCTGTTGGAGGAAGCAGTCGGTGTGATGGCTCCACAGGGAGCATGCAAAGCTGTAGATGCCCGACGCCAGCTGCCGACATACACAAACAGCACAGTCGATCACACACAGATAAAATTATTCTGGATCAATGATCATAATCAGCAACAGTTATTTAAGGGGATTCTTATGAACACAATTTATCACAAATGTGTCTTCACACCACACTGACATGATGACTGACGATGATACAAATACAAAAAAACATGCACAACACAGAATGAATACACATACATAAAGAGGAACCTTTGAGTCACAGGTCTAAATAGCTCTAATAAAACTTCCTATTACAGTCACTACCATGACATTATTTGAGCCCTAACCAAACTGAAACCTTTTTTTTCCATGAAAGCATTCTCGTGTTGGGGCAAAACAAGACCATCAAAAAGGTAGACAAAAGTACTCCAGTTCCATCAGCTGTGTGGTGTATCATCTGGCCCAGTGGCCCAGACATTATAACAAATCTGCCGCAGCACAATAATGAGCTTTGGATTATTCTTTGGTTGGTGTGCTTTCATAAAAAGAATAAACAGAACAGAAAAGTGGTAAACATTACATCCCTGGAACTATTCAAACATAGTGGCACAATACTCACGGATTTCACTGTGACTATAATTCAGCAAAACAACACACTCAGATATTCTTACACTATTAAATGTTTGAAAGACATGTATCTTGCTGAAATAAGTCTGTTTCACAGGGAACACTAAATCTCAAAGAAAGGAACTGAGCAACTTGTTGGCTAATGAACTTTGTGCAGTGTCAAGTGGGAGAAATCTGAGAACCAGAGCTTCAGTTGGTGGTGATGTATGCCTGCTGAAAATAAAATCCCTACTTTGACAGCACAGCAGAGGCTTTGATAGTTTTTTTTTTTACAGAAACCTGCAAGACTGGCAAGTTTCCACTATGGAGAGATTTCTGGAGAGCTGTTCCACAGATCCCACACTAATCCAACGCACAGAATCTGAAAATTATTTATAAAATGATCTCAAATTTTTCTTACAACTTCTTCACCCTTGGCATTCTGTTTTCAGACAATAAACTGATTTGCCGGGGAAGGGGATTTAATCAGTCCAAAGGTGTCTATGTTGGAGCTTTCAGAGTCTGTTTCCTCGAGAGTCCAGGTTCATCTCCACTGTGTCGACATTCTTGTGCACAGAACAGGATCTTCAATTCTATTGTAAACAACTGCAAAAGGAACAGCAATAATGTCCCAATGCGCTTTAATTAATGACTCTCCATAAAACACTATGCCGTAGGTGTTTTTTTTAAAAGAATTTCTAAAAACAACTTTGTCCTCATTTGCAACAACATGTTTAAAACAGCTATACAGAGCATGTAGGTTTCTTCTCATCTCAGTAAATTAGTCTAATTTAACCCGTTACCCTTTCTCATCCAGTGACTAATCACAATATTTGGATAATTGGTTTAAACACTTGATAACTGATGTGAAAAGATAACATTTATAGGTGCTATTATTAAAACAACTGCCACAATCAAGACTTTTTTTTCTCAAATCTAAACCTGAACACGGCAAGACAAACAAGTACTGATTATAAGTCAGCAGCCAATGGTGAATCAACCAACCACACCTGATTACACAATGTGTCTTTTTCACATGATTGGCATGGCTCTCTAATGCACTCTGCACTCTTGTGAAAACTTTGAGGAAGAGCACAACAACACCTGAGAGTTACCTGAAAAAGTTATCCAAAATCTAAACTACTGGAGTTCTCTCACAGCATCTCCATAACTACTTCCTACCAGTGAACTAACAGCCTTATACCACTTCCGTGATAATGAAGACAGTGTTATATTCGTTAACAATTCAGCTGGATAGAGGAAGCATTTGGCTATCTAGCTGGCTGACCGTGATCGGGGAAACATCAGAATTTCAGTTAATGACTTCTGTGAATTGTTGCTAAATCATTCGAGAGAATTCGGATGCAGCCAAAAATCAATTATTGTTCCCATCCATGTGGTGAGTGTTTGTTTATATGTGTCTGTGTTTATATGGTGTGTGAGTGTGTGTGTTCTCGTGTGTGCCTGTTCTAGAAAGCACTGAGTGTGTGCATGTGTGTGTGTGTGTGTGTGTGTGTGTGTGTGTGTGTGTGTGTGTGTGTGTGTGTGTATGGATTGTCTGCTCCTTTCTACAAGTGCAGACAGAGATAACAGAGAGGCAAATTTCAATAAAGGCAAACAATTTCATCCATTTGCAGGCAGATTCTCTACTCCAGAAGGAAGAGTAGCAGACCAATACCATCCAAGGAAAGTGCGGTTCATTTCACTTGAAAATCTGTTTATGAATACCCATTCTTTGGGATATATTGCTCCTCTATCGCTACTCAAAAGAGAGTCACAAAAAGCAAACAAGCTCTACATTGCAGTAGCTTTACGACAACACAGTTTCTCTACAGATGTCGTGCAAGGTTTTAAATATATGAGCGAAAATTTTCATGTAAAAGTTACTCCGAACAACCTCTGGACAACCTTTAAGAAAAAGCTATTTGTATCAAATTTAGTATCACCTTATTAAAGAAACTACTCTGCAGCATATTAATATCTGAAAAAGCTTCTTTTTTTAAGAATGCAGTATCCTCGGAGCTTTGGGTCGACGAGTCAGAAAAATACAACTGCTGTGTTTCAAAAGCAAAAGCACAAAAACATTTTTGGTAGATTCTGTAAGTGCGCGTTTGTGTCGGTGGAGGTATTTCTATTGAACCACGTAGGGCAAAAATATACTCTACTGCTGCATCCCTCTCAGTGTAGTCTTTACATTTTAGTAAAGTAACAAAAAAAAACATGGGTCTTACAATCTGCCTGCCCATGCATTTGATGCCCCAGCCTCTGGGAAGCACCAGGTGATTCAGTACCCATGTACAGCTGATGAATGACAGCTACTGACATCAACCAGCCTGTTGGGATCAGGCTTGACACACCTGTGTTGAGATCCACTTTGACATGCATGCCCCCCGAGTTATATTCACCTTGATATGTCATGTTGTCTTTCATGCTACTGTCTGGGGCAATATCATCCACAGCTCCACTCTACCACTGAGACTGAACAGCCCTGTTCGGTGACGCTGTGAGTCTATTACTCAATAAAATATGTTCAATTGAATGACCACATTATGTGCCATTAAAGCGTGGCCTATTTAGCAATGTGACATTTTTCTCATGCACTGACTATGTGTGGTGCCTATTCATTGATGAATTTTCTAGATTGTTTTTTTTTGTATATTATTGTTTTGGTCCCTTGCTTATTCTCAATTTGATCTACATATCATGCGGGGAGGAATCTGCTCTAAGTTTCAGCAAATTTTGCCATGTCATGTTAATTTCTCTATCCTTTTTTTTTTTTAAAGATAAAAGGGAGCTGTTCCGTCTGACTCCAGTTCTTTCTAAAATGTACATGTTTTTTTTCTAATGCACATTTCAAAACATTAGGAGGCAGAAATCACTTCTAAAAGTGCCCCAGATTCTGTCCTTCTCCTTGAATACAGCTTTTAAATTCATCAGCTTTTTCTTCACAACTCCATAACTTCTTTAGATTATCCCTTCTGTGATCTGCAGCCTCCAGTTACTTCAAACACTTTGCCTACTAGGGTTGGGCTGACAGATGATGGTTTTGTACCGGGAGACAGTTTTTTTTGGGGGGGGTTTGTTGTATAAAAGAAGTTGGAGGTTGTTGTCAGAATGACAGTGGGAGGGGGTAGTGTCTACGGTGATTAGCTAGTTTCAGACGACTGCATGTCATTGTAAACAAGACCTTTTATTGCTAATCTGTCAAATATCCTGCCTCTGTTACATCTCTGAGTCAGAAGTGTTTGATAGCCCCATATGAGTAATCATTTGCAACAAATGTGTGTATTTATATAAGTTAATATATCGAGATCAGGCTTTTAACCCCCTAATAGGAAATTCGGCATAGCCCTAAATATCAAGCATTGGCCAAGGTCTAGTCTAAATCCCGACAAGTGCGCCAAAAAAAGCTATTTAATGTACTGCTGTCAATGCATCATCTCCCATGATGCAGTCAACATGGTCTACAAACTATTTTGGTTGGGCGAAGGACTGGAGAGGAGTGCGCACACTCATCGAGTACAAGAAGACACGCTCAACACCCCCACACACACAATAACAGTACTCATGTTCACATTATGTCCGTACTAAACAGAGTGAGAAAAAGAATAGAGTAAACATAGCAGGTAAAGGAGATACTTGGCTGTGAATAAATACCAACAGTAACTTTCACGAAACCAGTGAATAATCATTGTTCAAAACATACAACTCACGACAAAACTTCAGCTGGTTCACAGTTTTCTTAGGTAATGAAAACAATGGAGCTCTTGTGGGGTCATTGTGAGTTTTTGTCCCTGCTGTTGAGCCTTTGATTTAACAGTCAGGTGTGGTGTTAGAGGTGGGGAAAAGAGCCTAACAAGAGTAGAGACAGAGAAGGGTGTAGCAATGTGCCAAAATAACCAATATGTAAAATCCATACAGTTAGAGAATCAGAGGTCATTCAAGGTTCAGCATCAGTGAAGATAATCTACAGTCAGATTCCACATTAAAAAACACTTGGACTGGAAGGGTGAAGCATGTGACGGGATCTGAAATTAACTGCGTTGCATTGTTCTTTTGTCTAGTCACCTCTTCATGATGCATGGTGTGTGTGTGTGCGTGGCCATTGATCCACTTGTCATGTCGTGCCAGGGGAGACAAAGCATTGCACAGGCCATTTAGCGTCAAAGTCATCAGTGCATCATTTAAAAACCGCACTGTTAAATGGGGCTCAGACTGCTTTTGTTCCTCGTATTGCCTAAGGGTACACATTTTGGCATGGAGGCTGCCTCTGCACTACGTCCAACTATTTGGTCTCGGTCACTGCCTCTGATGTCCACTGGTAGGTCTCTGTCACTCTCTTTCTCCCTCTGTTGGTCTGTTTGATCATCTTGCTCCTTTAAACCTCTTCTCTTCTCTCTCTGCTTAAGTCGTGTGTTCTTTAACATGGCAGAAAAAAGGAGCAATTTCCTCTAATTCACTGCTTCTTTGAAAGAAACATTAACTCACACAAACAACCCTCCCCTCAAACACAATCTCTCTTAAACACAGCTACCAACACAGACAAATCTTTTCCCAAACACATCAATCATGTCTGCATCATGCCTGACGACAGACACACATGCATGCACAGAGACTCTGGCTGCCATAAATCTCAGCTTGTCTCATACAGTAGCTAAACAGCATCTCCCTCAGGCTAAATACGTAACTGAAAAATCTGCAATATTTAAGGTAATCTTACCATTCATTTATTCACATTCAAAAAGAGAAAAAGAAGTAAAGAAAAGAGTAACATGTCAATGTCAGCGGGAAGAGAAAGAAAAAGAAGAAGGTGACAAACAAAAGCAGCAGTGGACAAAGTTCATGTTTTGTTTTTCTTTACTTGCTGACCTAAAGTGACCTATACTCAGGTGTTCACAGCTACTGCCTCAAGTGCAGTGGATCAAAAACCAGGGAAGGATAGTGAATGACCCAGAATGACGAGCAATAAGATTAAAGAAAACATTGTTTGTGAGAATAGTGACAAACAACTGATACGTGGCTTATACTATGGACTTACATCCTGGAAAAGCCGTCTGTCCTGCGCCAGTCGTTTGGACGCTAGGGTTTTGGTGACATGATAGAAGGTTAGCAGCGCTCTGTGCTGCTGCAGGCCATCCTGACCCTTCACGGACTCGAGCAGAATGGGAATGAGCTCTGGCCATTGCCTGGGGCAGTCCAGACGGGCCACCTTGGCTATCAGTACTGCAATCTGGGTCGCTATCTGTTGGAATAACACAGAGAGAAAAGAAAAATGACCAGAGGCACGGCAGAAGGTGGTTATGCCAAATGAATTAAACTACATCACTTAAGAAAACAGTGCAATGTATAATTTAGTAGTTTGGAAGAGTGGGACTCAGAATAGTGTACACTGCCCTTTAATTATCTCCCTTTAAAAAATGGAGTCAGTTAAATAGTTTAAGTTGCTTTTCATAACAGAATGCTTGTACAGTGTGATACATGGTCATAACCTTTATTACAAGGACTGAACTATATCTAAAATATATCATTTGACCTTGTCACAGCTTCATGTGTCATAATAGTACTTAGACCTACCACACTCAGTCACAAGTTTATCAGAAAAAATGTCCAAACTTCATGAGGGTTCTACTGTTCAGTTTCTGTTCTTAGCCTTTCACAGAGGTATTAATCTAAATTCATGGTTGTTTTGGAGGTTATGACTTGTGGTGATGTTACAAACCAGCCACCTAAATACGCCTAATACTTTTCAACAAGATCCATTCATTTTTCCATGAGAAATGAATGAAAATGTTGGCAAAAGGCCCATCTGTCAAGCTGGAAAAATTGTCCTGGATATGTCCTTTTATCCATTAGTTAATGGGATCTGTTCTGTGTTTTGTGGAAGAACATTAAGTAGTTTTTTTGTGTAATCCTGCTGTCAAACTGACCAACCAAAAAGAGTGGCCCTGTTAGAACCCTGAAAATCAGACTGTAAATGGTTACATGACACTAACTGGGATGTTGCATAACAGTAAAAAGTCTATGACATGGTCATTTTCTGTGATTACAGTTTCATCTATTCAAGTTTTTTTTGTATTATTAGTATTCCATTACAAAGTTTAAAGTGGCTATAGGCACAAGTTAGATTTCAGCTTTTTTCAAGCCACCTTATAATTATACAGTGCAATACACAATCAGTTAGAAACAAGAGAATGAGAACTGATTACATTGTCGAAAGAATGCGTGCCCACAGTATGCCTTAAGCAATCTAATGCAAATTTAATTTTCAAGTATCAATAAGCCATTATGTTTTCTAAGAAAGCCACATGAGGTCATACAGTTTGCTTTGGATTACATTATTTATAAATGTAAACTTTCCCCACAACAGTGGCACACTCACAACTGCAAGCACAACCCCTTCTGGTGCTTTGGTTAGGGAAGGACAGGCTTTGACTGGTGAGACATATGGTGTTTAATTGGCATTCATTGCTTGCCATATGGACACCGTCAGTCCTGATGTTGGAGGGCTCTCCCTTAGGGAAATACAAGCTGTAGAAACCAGGATGGATGGCCACTTTTCAAGGCCACCTTCCATTTCCCTCTGACAGATGTAAAATACACCGCTTGATTCCAGAATTATTTGTTTATTTATTTGAAGCATTCCCTGAAGAACTGTAAAAATGATGGCTTATCAACAGACTTTCTGACCCTGGCATGAAGTCCTAACATGCACATTTATTGTCTTTAATCATCCTTTCTAACCTTCCTATTTAAACATGTTAATTGCTTAAGACTATTTAGAACATATTGGGCTCACAGACATGGATATTACCTAATAATACCCTGACAGTGAATGTTACAATAACAGTTATCACTACACCTGGTTCATTCATGCAATTAAAAGACATTTCAAAGTACGTTTATTAGCATAGTCACTATTCTCTTCCTCAACGGCTATGAATGTCCAGTTATTTTTCCTATATTCTTGCACTTTATCTCCTGAAGACATGAACAAAAGCTGTATGACTTATTGTTGCTGTGATGAGAACTATTTGTTTAGATGAACAGCTGGTCCAATCTAACTAAGTCTAGATGCCATCAGGAAAACCATAATAGTTTTGGTCTCAACAGGTGGTTGAAATACATTGGCAGTTTTGAACACACTGCCAATAAATTTCACATCAGCTGCCTTTACACCACTTCCTTAATGAGAACAACTGGGCTTCTAAAGATTTTTGCTCCCTCATACTTCATTCCTTGAATTCAAAAAAGGCAATGTAGAAAACAAAATCTGTCTTTTTTTCTGAGTCTGTTTGACCATATCATACAAACAATGACAAACATTCAAAGAAGTCTGAGACTAGTGCAGGTACATTTTCAGTATTTTTTCTGATAAACTTTTTGTATGTTCTTTCTACTTCCAGGCGCAAACTGAAGTAGATCAATGATACTTCCTCTCATAAATGTCATGTAGTCGATTGATTTGTTGCAACCAACACGGCTTCATCTCTAAAGATAGAGGTCAGATGCCATATGCTGTTTAAACTGTAAAGCCTCTTGACGCAAATTATTTTGGGAAATATGAATAAAATCAACTTGACAAGATGGTAACTTTGATGGCAACAATTGCAGATTAAGTGTTCATTATGACTGAAAACCCATTTCAAGCCATTTAAAAGACTCTGCAAGTAGATTTTCATATCATTATGCATTCATTACAGTGCAACACAAAAGTTAATTAAATGTGAAATGGACTATTAAAGATGCAAAGGGTGGTATAATGACTTAAATCTTTTCTTTTGTATATCATACAGTTAGTAATCTTAATCAAAATCTGGAACAAACATTTCCCATTTTTCCCACTAACCTGATTAACAGGCTCATTGAAGTTTGTGATGAGACCGGCACGCAATGACGTCTTCTCCTCTTCTGATAAAGCACTGTGA
Organism: Acanthopagrus latus; assembly: GCF_904848185.1. Lineage (NCBI taxonomy): Eukaryota > Metazoa > Chordata > Actinopteri > Spariformes > Sparidae > Acanthopagrus > Acanthopagrus latus. The sequence continues at coordinate 23,638,852 of NC_051043.1, forward strand.
ACAAACCAGCCAGAAAGAAGATCAGAGAGGGGGTCAAAAGAAGGTGAAGAAGAGCAATAGTAACATAAAAGATGTAGTTACTAACAAATAAAATCACAAGAAAACAGTTCACATGCCATCACACACATCTCTAAATGACATTGTTCACCATAATTGGTCTGGAATGATGAGCACCGAATAAAGAGTAAAACACACTTTTTAAGCATTGCCTGTGTGATTAGTTTGGGCAGTTTATTCAACTGTGCACCACTTGTGGCAGCTTTACTTAATGGGTTTTCAGATTTTTTTTCCACAAAGAGACAGAGACAGAAAAACATGACTAGATGAAACTGAGAAATGCATAAGGATGCAGGAAGACACTTGCAAATTCATGACAGAAAAAAAACAGGGCAAAGGCTTTAAACCAGGGCCCTCTTTCTGCAGAGCAAGAGTGCCACTGAGCCACCATGTCGCATCATTGTGAGAGGGTGCCTATCAAGCCTTATAATTCAATTTCAAATTCTGCACATGCAAACTTCCATCTTTAATATGGTGACGAGATGAATATGACATCACTCTGCCAAGTTGTTGTGGGATCAATTAAATCCCTGCATAACACTCTATAGTGCAGGACCTGCCAGCTGCCTGATTTAATCAGTAAGCTTTGGATAAACTCCCTGCTCTCCTCCAACTCTCATCTTGTCGCCTGCAACATGAGTTGAAGTTTTTGCAACAAGAGTGAGTGCTGTGTTGAAGGAGAAGCAGAGTATATCTGTGAAAACACTTTTTTTACCCTAATTTACCCTGTTCTGTCTAATTTAACTGTAGCCGAAGCTAGATGGAGTGGGAGAGTGTTTGATGTGAGCAATGAATCACGCTCTAACCTTGGGCAGAGAGAAGAGATATGGGTGGAAGACAAATTAATAGGGGGGAGAGTGTGAATTAGTGAAGCAAGATTTATAACAGACATATTTTGAGAATCTGGGAGTGAGACAAGCTTATAAGAAATATGGATGGGAGATTAAAAGATACATTAACACATGCAAGCGGGTGCCTGAGCATTGTTTTTGTGTTTGTAAACAAAATAAACCAGCAAATCTCCTGACTGGGGGAAAATAAAGAAAATCAAGGCAGGCACAAAGATGAGAAAAATTATCCTGACATACGAGACAGAAAAGAGCAAAACCCTTTTTTCAAATTCAACTACATTTGAAGTTGTGAAACATTTTAAACATAAATACAAATGCACAGCATTATATTTAATCTTAATCCAAGGCAGGTTGTCTAGATGTTTTTCATCATCATAGCCAGGTTCATTTTTGGCAAAACAGTTTAAAATATAAGAACCTGTGGTGCTCACATTAAAGGGTGTTTTTTCTGTTGTATCTTCACAGCTTTTCTTTTCAGGTCATTCTAAGCAATGGAAAGGATCTAAAACCCCTTTCAAGGAAAAGGCATCTCGGCCAGCAGGAATGAGCATGCTTGTCAGCTTTTTGACAGAATTATGCAAATGCGTGCATTCCGGACGTGGCTTATATAAACTTGTGGTGTCTGGTAAGCCTGTGTAGGCTGGGCATGCTTGCATGCATGACACATTGACAAAAACACTCAAATGTCAAACTATGGCACTGAGTTACAAAGCACAGCGTTATCGAGTTGCGGAGATGTGCCACATTAGTCAAATCCAAGGCATGTGCGCCATAAGATTAACTGCAATAAAGTGCAACAACACTACAATACACACTTCCTAAATCAACAGTTCTTAAACAACTACACGTTGCCCTAATGCACATAGGTCTCATGAATCCTCAGCTACAGGGTATTTGTTCTGGTTGTGTTCGATCAGAACTGTGAAAATCTGGTACCTGGTGACCTGAGAATGACATTCAAAAACCAACTCTCTCTTTAAAAGTTTCCCTTCATAATGTTGCTCCTATTTCTTGATTATTGTCTCAATATTATACAGACCGAATAACACTGTTTACAATAACTTCCCGGTAAAAGAACCCCTAAAGATGCAATGTCATTTTCTATTTTCCTTATGTATTTCCCAATATATACAGCTGAGTACAGTCTGTTAATACAAAGTTATGAGGGGGAGGTTTTTCAATTTATCAAAAATATACAATTCTCACAGAAGACCTTTTGACTTGTCACAGCAAAAAATGGCAACGGTGGAACTACTACTGTGACATTAATTATAGCACCATTACTCTTCAGTGAAGCAGTCAGCCATGCCAGTGAGGCAGCAAGCACAACAAATGATCAATTGATCAGCATTCACATTATTAGCTCGAAATGTATCTCTTCAGAAGCCTGATAATGACCGATTCATTTGAATCAGATGTGTTGGGCTAAGGAGACATCAAAAAACATGCAGGACAGGGGGCCTCGAGGACCAAAAATGAAGAACTGTTGTTAAAAATAAAAACCGCCTTCAGTGAGAGTACATACTCAGTAAATCAGAGTGGTAATAAATAACAGGGTAAAAATGCTACGTATTCTGACCTATGCTTAGTATAGTGACACCACATGCATTGTGCTTCCCACGCAGTGTCCAGTTCCTGGATTAATGACAATGGTCAGCTGATCAGATAAATAATCCAAGGGCCAAAACCCCTTGCACAGCACTCTGGCAAATGCAATTCAGTACGACTTTAGAAAAAGGAGAAAACTTAAGAAAGAAAGTGGAGAATAGCAATAATTTGAAGTGGTCGAATAGTGGCCAAAGAGCGCTGAGGCAGGACTGATTACCTCCAGCCAACCTGCAGATTCAAGAGCAAGTGTTCAATTCAGATCTAACAATAGCCAGCTAGTCAAGAACCCAAATACAGACTGTAGGCTTTGAATACTCAAAGCTGACCCACCAGACAAAGAGAGACACAAAAGGATAAACTTAGTATAAAATCAGAGCACAATGATATGAATAATCAGGATGAAAGGTAGAATGAAGGAAGCTGTGAAAAGTGTTGGAGACAAAACTACAGACGTCAGCCATTACTGGTAAAAGAAAACACAATGGGGAAAATGAAGGCAAATATCTGTGACAAGAAAGCCTAAAAAAAAAACTGGCGAGGAGATTAAGACTGATGAATAGAGACAGTAAGGAGGAGAGGATGAAGACAAGCAGTGGAATTGTATGGAAGAAAAATAAAAGAAAAAAAATGAGTCGCTGACAGCAATAGGGAACAAGAAAGAGACGCAGGCACTTACTGAGGCGCTACTCTCCTCCAGTATCTATCAATGCCATTTTTGAAGTACAGCACAGCCAGCCACCTGACGTTCACATCCAGCATGTGGTTATTGAAGATATTCTATAGGGGGAAGAACACATACATGCTTAGCGAACATTTATTTCACTTAGTAATACCAGGCAATTTGAATGACACAGATTAATGATGTGTCACAGCTCAGACTTGATGAAAGAAAAAGGCCAAGTCTAACCAAACTGAAGAATAATGATGCAGACCCTTAATGGCATGCCTTAGCATTGTGATGTATGTAAGTGCCTGAGATGTACACACTAATGCAGTTTTATTTCTTCAAAGTGCTAAAACTTCGCCTACTCACCACAAAGACAGGAGCTCCAAAGAGAGCAGCACAGTATTATCAGAGACGGGAATTTGGGCTGAAGGGCTGCAACTGAGAATTTAAATTTTCGAGTAATCTGACGATAATTTTTCATGACTCATCGATTAGTTGTTTAGTCTACAAATGTCACAAATTAATAAAAACGCTCATCACATTGCTCGTCCTCAGAGTCCAAAGGAACGTCTTGAACATGCTTCTTTTATTCAGTCAGAAAACCAAACACTCTGCTTCATTTCTATCACACATTACAAATAAAAGCAGCAAATCCCAACATTTAAAAAGCTTGTGCCAGCAAATGTTTGAAATTTTTGCTTGAAACATATCGATAAGTAAATAGCTAGTAATTATTTTTTTTAACCGTAATTGACTAAGTGCTGCAGCTCTTCTCGCCTCTTACTTTTCCAAGTTTAGGAGATGTAGGAAGAAAAATGTATTATCAAATGGTTCATAACATCGCTCTGCTCTATCAAGGGAACAGAAGACTATTAGCAGGGCTGCACAGTCCAACTACTGAATTGAATCTGAAAGTAAATTCTGCCCACTCTACTTTTTAAAACTTTTATTAGATGCATCAGTGAAACTTGTTTTTGCTGGCCTGGCTGACATTTGATTTATTGCTGTCCCAGCTGTACCATCTTTGTAGTGACGAACAGAGACATAACTCTCCTGGATTAAAGGAGACAGGGTACATTGCACGCCTTTGGCTTAATTGACATGGACCATGGCAGCACAAGCTAAATTAAACCAATAACGTTTTTTGTGTGTCAACAGTAACACTAAGCCTCACCATACATGTTTTAAAAATGCCTATGGGACACAGTAATAACAACGGATTTAATAGTGTAACGTAAAATAGTTCATACAAATGGATTTTCCATTAATGGAGCATGAGTAACCCCCAAAGTTTACATGGAGTTAGAGAGTAAGCTGTGGGCTTTCAACTCCATTTATTTAGCCTGTTTGATCACAGTTTTGGCAAATTAGCTATTCACATTTCCTGTTTGTAATGCACCCATTAGTGTACAAGAAAATGAATCACTTGGATACTTAAGAAAACTTGAGCACCCTTCAGACTTCAGACATTTATTCGCTATAATGACATCCTCCAAGAGTGCAAGTCGCATGAATCATGTCTTTGTGTTCAGATTTGATGGAGTTATGCTTCTGAGTAAGATATTTTGGGACACATTGCAGCAATTGAGTGGTAAGGGTCTATTTTGTCACAGCAGCAGCTCCAACTGTGATTGTCTCTATATAGCAAATCTGATTTTAAAGAGTTAGGTTTAAAGATGGTAGAGTATAAACAAAAGATTTAACAGCCTCCAAATCCTGAAATGTTATCATTTATCTTATACCATCTTTGTTTCGAAGTTTCACTTTCTCTCATTCTTGCTGAGAGGGAATCTCTTCCACGCTGGATTTCAATAAAAATCCGCTTCTCTGTTTTAACCATTCATCTGGAATCGCTTGCCGTGATACTTATTTTGGGATTCAGCTTCATTTTTATCCTCATCTGGCCTCAAGGCATGCACAAGAAGTTTATTTTAAAATGCAGATACTGCATACAGATTAGATGATGTGCCAGACAAATTAAATACTACACAAGCCACGTCAGTTTTATTGAAAAATGTGTCATCTAGGATATAAGTTGACTTTAACAGGACATTATATTGCTTGTAATCTATAAAAGAAAAATACAGAAAATAATACATTTTTGGAGAACAGAATAAGTCTTAGTGCTTGGCTAAACAAAACACACCCTAGGCCAATTTCTCTACTGAATGCACATGAAACTGAAATTCATTTTCCAATTAAACCCCGGCTGAGACAGAGAAACAAGCTTATTTTCTGTGTTTTTTTTTCTTTATCAACAGAGGCTTTGTGATAATATATGTACATCAAAAGTTAAGTGCTTGTCAGGGCGAAGAGGATAACTGCAGATTAAGCTTTGTTGAATTCTTCAACACTGAAAAAGATCAAGCGTAATCAAAACACGACTAAAATGAAAAGATGTTAATTTAACTATTAAATGGAGGTTTGTGTATACCTCTTTCTGTCCTTTTCCACACCTTTTGCAATCATGTGATTTGTTGACTGTGCAGAAATAAAGATATTCTCATTCTGTTAAGAACTGATGGACAAGGAAATACCCCATAATAGTTGTTTAATTTACATTTATGCAAACACATGGATTACGAATGTGACAGCGTAATATCATTCAGCAACATACACTCAGATTTACTAAAATATACAACAATGAATTACTAGTTTGTCCCCATGGGCCTGGTTATTTATCAATACACAAACCATTTCTTGTTTGTTAGTAATCTTTTTTTTTAAAGAATACATTCAGAAAAGTTTTTTTAACACTATTTTGATTTAAAATACAACTAAATATAGTTTCCAGAGGGGCAACAGCAAAGTTTACAACAGCAAAGTCACTGTAGACACTCAATGATGCCTCACTGGAAACTAATCTAAAATGTCAGTAAAGTAAATTATACTGGTATCATCAAAATGCAATGTGAACTTTAGAAAGAATGAGGAACACAGACATCAGTCAGTCTCAGTCTTTCATCCTGTTCTCAGTCCATCTCCCAATGCTGATGTAATTCACTGCCTGCAGATAAGTTACAGCTTGTACAGAAAACGGGCTGGTTTGGAGGAGGGGGACTGCCGCCAGCCAGTAGCTAGGTTTACAAGAATTTGCCAAATTTCAAGATTTCTAGCAACCAACCAAAAGAAATAAGCAAAAACCTGACAAAGCCCTGATTTATTTTGTAAATTACACTGAGTTTATGATCTCTTTTCATTGCAGTTTGAACAGTTTCCAATTCTGCAGATTTATTCAAGTTATTTGGTATCATCCCTCACCAGAAGGACAGAGTAGAACCCTGGCTGGGTCTCCCACTGTCGGAGCTGCTCCTCCGCAGGCTTCAGCACAGCTGTGTCCTGACTGGTAGCCTGGGTTAAGGCTTGCAGCACCACTGAACTGGCACCGTCCATATCCATAGCTGGATATATCTGCAGGGGGGGAATATGAGAGAAGACGACAAGGGAAGAGTTTCACTGCATTTATTGTGAAAAGTTCTGGTGGAGGAAAAATATCTTTTAAACAAGTTTCACCTTAGGGAAAAACAGCACAATAAAGCCTCAACTGAAAGCCGAGGCAGTCAAATTACATCTACAAATCTTTTTACATCTTTTTTTTTTTTTTTTTGCTTTGTCTGGCTTTATCCATCCCCCCCCAGTTTTATTATAGATCAAGCAGTGCCAAAATCACTGTCAAACATATTGAGGAAGAAACAAATCTTTCTGGATCAGAAAAGCACACCTGACAGAGACACAGGCAGGCATCTCTACTATGAGATGAGCTGCTCTATGTCCCAGATAATATTCCAGCACCCCAGCTTCAAAGGTCAAAAGGTGTTTTTCAGTTTCAAAAGGAAGTACCTAAGTCACTCAGCCTCTGTGCCCTACAAAAGGTATTCTCACATAGAATAATAAACCTTTGCCTGACTAGACCTACTGCGGGATAATGAATATGAGTTTGTCAAGAACAGGTAAATTTATGAGAAAATATTAAGTGACTGATCATTTCTATCTGCCACAAAACATAACCCACTTTTCTTCTTCTTCAGCTCTGAGAACATTCCCAATTCTTTCGGAGAATTTCTCTGACAAGCATGAGATGATACATTTAAAAAAAACTACAAATACACGTCAGTCAGTCAACTGATCATGTTGTGATGGTACAGTCAGAAGCTATACGTAGCAGCTCTTTCCAGATATAACACTCTTAAAAACGCACTTTTCTTTTAACAAAACAGTCAGATTATCTCAGTAAACAAGTATTATCCTGAAAAGGTAAAAAAAAAAAAAGTTTGGAGAAACTGTCTTATGTGGAACCAGCAGAGGTAGTATGGTGAAGTTGATAAAATGCTTGGGGAAAAGTACTGAGCAAGGCTGCCATCTACAGCCCAGAAAGAAATACCCAGTACCACGATCCATTGTGCGCTTCTGTAAATGGCATGTGAATTATGCTCATTGCCAACAATATATACAATAATATTGTCACATAACAGAGACTGATTCTTTTAATAAAGGCTCCTTGAATTATTAATTCAGTTAATGAATCTATAAGGAAGGGGTGAAGAGGTTAGACTATTGTAAGGTGTGATCATAACTGCAAACCACACCACAGCAGTTACTGCCGTTATTACACATGCACACTATATAGGACAGAACGGGTGTCCCTGTTATGTTTCTGCACATGTTTCAAGCACTTATCCAAGTTCCGAGATGCCAAAATATGCTTGGAGAACCTGGATAGAAGCCGAGATACTGTGGTATGTAAACACCTCCTCCAGGTTTTTGAAGTATCTGCCATGTGCACAGATGCATCATCAACTCAAGTTACGTATTTGTTAGTCTGTCATTACAACAAAAATAGCACATGATGCAAACGTCATCTGCGTGTCAGACTCATCTTCCATTACTGGTGATCAAACTGTTATATGCAGAAGAGATAGGTATAACTGCAGCGGTCAAGAGAGCCTGAAACCAAACTGTGATCATTCTTCAAACTCTGCTGGCACAGAAATGAGGCTTGATGGCAAATTAAATTTTCACTGTGGAAGCGATACTGCTAGAAATTCCAGTATCGTAACAGTGTAACTGATAACAATGATTGAGGTTGGAACTGAAATAAAAGCCTTTGCCTCACTAAGTAAAATCCCATAGGCTATGACTCTGTGCATTTTCATTGGTGTAACTGGGAAACAAAACAGTCTGTCCTCACAGAAATAGACCATAAGGAGCCTGTCTGAGAGGCGGTAGCCTACAGTGTTGGCAAGCTACTCTTGACCTGTAACCAATGAGGTAGCGTTATAGGCAGGACACAGAGCGATGATAAAGTGGTGACTACAGACAGAGAGAAGTGGAGGGTCTGATGTGGAAGTTTAAGCGGATAAAAATTGGTTGATTAAAATTCGATTGTCAGAGTTAAGAAATTAACCATCAAAGCCACACATTATTCAGTACAATCCTGGTGCTAAAATGTATTGTAGGGATGTCAATGCTTAATCGATGAATTGCCATTAAGAATTTAAGCGATTAAAAAACGTATGAACTGACAATCAGAGATGGGCACAGATACATCAAAAGCAATCTTTAGAATTAGAAATAATTTGCTTATCAGTTATACTGAAATAAAGTCAAATGAAAAACATCCAACATGTTTCATACATTCTTTAAGATTAACTGATAGTCGATTGTTAAGGCAGCCAACTATCAGTTAAAGAAGTTGCTTAAAATGTGCATCCCTACTGCATTGCTTCACTAATGGCTAGTAGCTGAGCTGCATTTCTTGGATAATAGCTGGGAGCAAAACAGCATTTCTTGAATAAGGCTGGGAGCTAAATGAGGAAGCAGCTGAAAGAGTATGAAGTGGAAAGTGGGAAATAGCTTATCAATATGAATGGGATCAGATCAGATTTGTGTTTCAAGACTTAACCTTCCATTGGTTGCTGAGGTAATGACATAGGGGTTAGTAACTACATAATCTGATGGCTTTCTGATACACTAACATGAGAAATTACAGCACTAAATCAATGTCAGTGTGGGAACATTGTCTCCAGAAAGGCAACAAAGTGAAATATAGATTGTGTGATGCTATAAGCCAGTTAAATAGTAAAAATCCATCATGCTGTATCATATTAAGAACGAGCACTGGGCTGTCATTTCTGAGAAGGGCTCACAGACAAAGGTTACGTTTCAGTCAGCCAGGGTAAGAAAGTGTGAGGCACGTCAGTCTCAAGCCATCACCCCGTTGCTTTGCTCGATGATTAAGATCGATCCCCTGCAAATACGTATGGTAAAGGACAAGGAATTTGAAAAGCTGATTTGGTACCTCAAGCACGAGAGTGTTTTGCCATTAAGAACTGCTGTGCCTTGAAGTGAAAAATACTTTGAGGAGAAGAGGGATGGGCTGAAAGTCCAGCTAAACAGGCCAGACTAGCACCTAATGGTCAGCCAGAGTTATTTATGAACCTTGCTTGTTTAGTTTATTAGTGAACTCACCTGTCACAAGCTGCTCTACTGGCCACCACAGATAATTCTAAACTTGTGGGAGAAACTGCTCTCTAAAATCAACCCAGACACACTCTGGATATGGCAAATTTGGGCTGGCAGTCTGAACAAGGCCTAAATCCTGCGTGTGTATGGGTGTCTGTCAAACTAAACTACTGCTACTGTTATCGAATCTCCAACAGCTGCATGTTTCCAGGAGCCATCACAGGTTGCTGTGGTGATGGAAGCTACTTTTCTTGCTTCTCAGGCTGATTCTCTATAAAGAGTTACACCAACAATGCAGTTTAGCTCCCAGCTTTTAGTGAAGAAACACAGTTGGGCTCCGCCTTTACAACATTTAGCATCTTTCAACACACTGCCACTTCTACAAATGTTCACATTCCCTCCAACGATTTTTTTCATCTTCCTTTAGGCCTCTCATTCATACTTTCAGCAAAAAATTACATATTAACCTCATATCCCACATCCTCTGTGCGGTCTAGGAATATGCTTTTCCACACTGTGACATACAAGACATTGCAGTTTAATTAAAAGCCCATCATGTCTCACCTCTGTACACGTCATTCCCCTTACACACACACTGTATAAACCAGGTGAGAAATGCGTGCGATCTCACCACATATTCTAAGAATTCATATCAAGGAACTTGCTTGTTGACATATAAAGGCAATTTGCAGAGCAATTATGTACATTGTGTAACAGGTAGCCTGTCAACATGACGCTTACAGGCGAGTATTGTTGTGCCGTAGCTAACAATAGCGGTTACACCTGTGCGAACGAACCTCTCAGGTCAACCCTGAGCTCAATGAGGGGCTTATCCAGCGTTAGCCAGCTAAGTGTCGGGTGTTTTACATATGCGATGGCCTCTGCCGCTAGCTAGCTTAGTTGTCAAATGCTGACTGAGTGAAAGAGAAAGGTGGCTGCGACATAACCATCCTCTGACGTCCATACATGCTAAACGTTTAAAGCTTCATCTCTGGCAACAAAAACGAAACTCACGACGCAGCTAAGATTGATTTGACAGAAGCCGAGTTATCATCTGCCTGGCCCTTTTACAAAATACAGCTGTGTGCATTCACGGGCCTCTCCCTCTCTGTGTGACAGGATAGGGACGTTGTTAAGATACAGATTTTAACATCTTGGTTATCAGATCTGATAAGAGACGTGCTTCGAAGTGGGTTAGCTTGTTTTGAAAACGCAAAGGAGGACCAACACATGCTCAATGGTAAAGGGTCGGAGGGGAGCAGCAGCAGTAACATTACATTCACATGTTTGATCCCCAGGTGAGTTTTTTAGCTTGGGTTGCGTTAGTATCGCTCTCTGCCCGAGTCATCTGTTATGAAATTAAGATAACAGCCCATTCACCCGTGAAACGGGCGATACTGAGTCCCCCAAGCGTGCACACCCCAAACACCAAAGCTAACTTTGGGCTAGCCAGCGAGCTAAACTTATCCAGTACGGACCCAAGGGCCGACAACGTCCGTCATGCCAAATAACCTCTTCCTTCAGGCAGATGTCTCAAAACTGAAACCTCAAACCGGACTCACCTAAGAGACTGACGGCAGAAAAGCAGAGTATGTGCTTGTAACAGTGGCTGCTGAGGCTCCACCACTGGTAATGTAATGAGAGATGGAAACACACGCTTGTAGGAATGGCGCGAGCCACAAAGCAGGCGCGCGCTGATGACGTAGGAGGTTTGGCAGAATTCATCATCGTCATGAATGAACGCAGCCAGCTGCTGCTGCTGCTGCGGCAGATGTGCAGATGCGCTCCCTCATCTCACCAGCACTGTTTATACTTATTACAGTCAATTTATTTACATTTTACTGTCATCGTTGTTCTTATCATTGTTATTATATTACGTTTCATAAACTTTTTAAATAAGATTTGACGTGCAATATTACATTTTATTGTTCTCACGACTTAGTTTTATCTATTATTCTTTATCTTGTATTATTTTATCTATTCAGTTTATTGCAGTTGCTGTGCATTAGTCTTGATTGATTGATTGATTGATTGATTGATTGATTGATTGATTGATTGATTGATTGATTGATTGATTGATTGATTGATTGGTGTTGTTGGTGTTGTTGTTGTCTTTTGGAAAACATACAGCAATATAACTTCTCTATGTATTTGTATATCTGTATATATTTTTAGAAATAAATAAATACCTGTCCCATTTTTGATGACCTTAAATTCCTTGATTTCAAATTCCTAAATATATTTTGTTTGCGATTAAAATCACAGAAAATCTGAAAATCTGGAAGAACAAACATAATGAGAATCCTTACCTCTAACATCATGCATACACATCTTTCCTGTATATAGGTAGAATTGTGTTTTGCTCAAAACATTTTGCTCAAGTTTTGGTTAATTCAGCAAAATCAATACCTGAAAAATCTGAGCACTCAATCAAATTAATGCAAAAAACATGTGCAACTCAAGTATTGGCATCAATGCCTCTTGTTTATTGATTTGCAAAATAGCAATCCAAACAGGCATTATGAAAGTGAAAATGACAGAATGAGAAAAAGATAAGAAGATAAAATGATGAGCAAATTAATAGCATCTCGCAGTAGACAACATCATCATGTCAGCCATCTTTAAGCTTTGTGATAAGATAATGTTTGACCGCTCACGAGCAGACAGATTCCAGAGGTCACTTACAGACACACACTCTTTCCACTTTTCCAAATGCTGACAGCTAATGTCCAAAAGACACACAGCAGCATGAAAATCCAAACAGAGATGTGTCTCTGGCAACTTAACAAGACTGCAATTTTCACTTGTTTGAGCTATGATTCCATGGTTAGACAGGCTCTACAAGACACTCAGTTTTCTTCAACGGCCACTTAATTACTTTGGCTGTTTTCCAAAAAGGATACATCTCTCTCCCCATATCCTCTTCTCCACACACACCTTTTTACACTTTGATCGCACCATCATACTGGTCACATTGAATATAGTGAATTATGGTTCATAGCATGCAAGATCTTCTTACTTATCATGCCCCCACCAGAGTGAGAAATCGCTGTTTTTTTGTTTTGTTTTTTTTGCATTTATGAACACATCAGTATTCTATGCCATCAATAGAATACTGACTATTTTGATGGCATGCGTTTTTGTTTGTAAAAAAAAAAAAGAAAGAAAGAAAAAAGAAAAGAGACAATTCCAGTTAAAATGTTTCACACCCTGCTCAACTTCAGTGTGGTTTATTTTGCAGTCACCACACATACAGTGCATCACTCAGGGAAGCATTTGAGGAAGTGCAAATATTTGGGGCAAATAGCTTTTGTATTTGCACAGAACCCAATTGAAGGTACAGTGGGTGGGCAGAGGATCAGCTTTGGTGGGAAGACCGGTTCAGTAAAGTAATCCGGATGGTTTCATTTACCTGCCACTAGCGTATTGACTCAAGACTCTTTTTTCGCTCTATATTTTTTAATACCATTCTTTAATAATGCATGCTCAAGTCTCGGTCTTCATTACTTCTGTTTGTATCAGTGAATGACTCGTTCTGTGGTTCAGTGGGTTTTTGGGCTACTGATCAGTTTCCTGGACGAACAGTCTGTCACTGAGCTGTAGCTCACACTAAAATTCTCAGCTCGTGGTGATGTTATCATGGACCCCAAAGCTTTTCATGGCACGTCCTGCCTGACTCTGGCTCTGATTGGTCGTCTTTGTTGGTTGGTGTAAGAATATTAGGGTAAGCCAATCAGAAGCAGAGCAAGGTGGATATTTGTTTTGTTTTTTCGCGGCATTGCGAAGGCATGACCTGCCCCACCAGCCCCACTCCTCATGCCTAAACATAACAAACCCAAGGCTAAGAGATCTAGCCAGGCAGAGGCAGAGGAGGGCATTTTACGACTGACTTCTCACTGTTAGACGAGATAAGATTGCACTTGTGTATTGTTCTGTTGTGACTCTCTCTTTGAAGCCATATGTTCATACTGCTGGAGCAGCTTCTCATAAATTATCATCAGCATGATGTATGAATGAATGAACAGTGTGTGAGTGTGTGAGAGAGCCCACCATTGCTGTAAATTACTTGGCCTCTGTGTTTAATTAGTTTGACTTTTGTTTAATTTTGGGCTCCTATTTATGAGATATCTGGCAGAGGCCTATGACTGCTCCTGCTCCTGCTCCTGTTTCTGCTCCTGTGTGTGTGTGTGTGTGTGTTTCTGCAATGGGAGTGGCTATTCTCTCTTTCTGTCATTCTTTTGACTTGCTGAATTAAGATCTGTCCCTCAGAGCAGACAGAATCACACAGAGAGGCTGACAGCTGGAGTTTGCTGTTGTCCCGGGCAAGCATGGATCTCATGGATTTGTTTTTCATCTCTCTTGGCTCTGCGGTCGCTCTCTACTATGGAGTGAAACTGCTGCTTTTCAGTAGGATGCTTTTCCCAAAACTGTGGTTTCCAATTTCAGAGTCCTTTTTCACCTCTATGGGAGAGTGGGCAGGTGAGCGGGCATTTGTGTGTGTGTGTGTGTGTGTGTGTGTGTGTGTGTGTGTGTGTGTGTGTGTGTGTGTGTGTGGGTGTGTGTGTGTGTACGTGTGTGTGTGTGCATATATTGTTATGTATGTCAGACCCGCAGTTGGCTAATAAATGCAAGGAATTTGATAGATGGCTCAATTAAGATATAACAAGTGACAACATGCCTTTGTGATAAAACACAATTGATATGTTGTGTGTCGGCTTATCAGAATGTGCCTGTGCATGCAAAAATCTGCAAATACTTGACTTGTCTGAGCTGGCAGATGAGACAAGATAACACTTTTCACTGTTAGACGGGATAAGATTGTGCCTGTGTGCTGTTTTGTTGCTACTCTTGAAGCCATATGTTCATTTTGTTGGAGCAGCTTTTTATATTTCATCACCAATGTTACGCATGAATTAACAAAACATACGGAAGCTCAAATGATTTATTCTACTCGAATATGACACAACATCCAGTCTGAGTTGTCTGCAAAATGCTCACTACCTATGTGGTTATAGTTTAAGGATTGTACTTGAATGACAAGGGAGGCAAACTGGTGTCACTGGTCAGTATGATCTGGCCCATCCTCCGAAAACATTTGCCATCTAGTGCCTTTCGGGAAGGGTTGACAGAAGGAGTAATCGATGAAATGAAAGGAACAACTGCCTTCTCTAGAGCTCTTGCAGACAATCATATGAACTAGAGGACAGTGTCAGTTTTTTAATCTCAATACAACTGGGGGCACACAGGCAGCTCTGGCTCGCCCCTCAGACTGTCTCCCAGAAATTACGCAACATTCCTCTGCAGGTCCCAGAGCAGTCTTAAATAACTTGCAAGCATCTTGGCATCTCCTGAAGAGGTTATTCATTCTCCCAGAGCGCTAACAGAAGCCTGATTAAAAAGCCACAGAACTGGGCCGATCTGTCTTTTCTTTCCAGAGTCCACCTCCATTCCATTACAGCACAGGAATAACAGCCACCAGAACAGCATGTTCCAGGCTGCAGACACCCTGTCCCCTTGTGTCCATTTGCATTTGCAGAGTTTGCGTCTCCCCCAGAGTCTTTTCAATGTCAAGTGGCCACAGCACTACTACCACGGTCAATTCAGGACAATGCAAATGTGAAATGAAAGTTCACAGTGAGTGTATGAGTACAGATGTTTGCATCTTTGCCTTTGATTGAATAGAATGTGTATTTGAGGACAGTGCGTAGGTGCCTGTGTCAAGAATACATATTTAGAGGTAGTCTCTATAATGATTTTTAATGGATATTCCTAAATTTACCAAAGTCAAACATGAAACAGGTGTCATTTGAACCATATATAGATATGTACTGTGTAGATACACCCATCAGTAGCAACACTACACTATTTGAATCTACAAAAGAAATAGTATGGATTAATAGCAGCAGAGTGAAGCGGCAGCCACCTTCCAGCTCTCTTCCTAAATGACACTTAGGGGAATTTTTGCTGGTTCAGGAGGAATATGTAATATATTATGTGTTGCCATTGGACCTCCTCCAGTTGGACATGCTTCTTGATCAAGGTTAAGAAGAAGCATTACTCTCCTTACTCAACCCTGTCCTCTTTCTGAAAGTCTGACATCCTCATTCTGACCATAATAGTGAGCCATCTACAAACATTACCCAGAGATATTTGAGCTCCCTCACATATAACAGTATTGGCTATAACATTCTGCACCAGAGTAATTATTACTTAGTAGCTCATATCAGAAAATGTTAGTAAATGTCTGCGATTTTGTTGTTCCTATCTTTACATGTGCAACATGTAATGCTTCACTGTCTGTCTTGGGAGAGAGATCCCTCCTCTGTGGCTCTTCCTGAGGTCACTTTCATTTTTTTCCTCCTGTTAAAAGGGTCTTTTAACGTTTTATGGTGAGTGGTTCTTCCTTATTTGGATTGAGGGTCTAATGAGAGACATTCACTGTACAGATTGTAAAGTTCGGCATTTGGTTGTGATTTTGGGCTGTGTAAATGAGATCAATTTAATCTGACTTGACATACAAAACAAATGCTTCATATATTTATTATATTTTGACAGTTAATCCAGAATAATTTAGTAAAACCATGTATGAATATTCAGATATGGGTCAAAAATAGTCAATAATCAAACATTCAGCTTGGTATAATCTGAAAATGTAAACATGAAACAATATTATCATAAAACTGATTTAACTGGGACTAAGTATTGAGCCTTGCGGGACCCCACATTACACTCACCAATGACTACATTGTGGGGGAGTGAAATAAATCACAAAACAGAAACATTGTTCACTAACTATTCCCAGTACTCCAGTGCTTATTTGCAGCTGTTTGGCAAACAACCCTTCAATATTTTTTGGGGAATAAAGAAGTAGCTCAGGACACTCTCATTATGGAGGAATGTTGGCTCAAGGCAAGTGTTTCTACAAGAGAGGACGAATACACACACACTTAATGTTATGGTCAAGTAACAGATCACTTACACCAACAGGTAGTGATATCCAGCCATCAACAGTGACAGAAAATTTGCAATTTTGTCAAGTCCATCAAAAATGTCTCCTAAGATCCTCCTTAGTTTTCTCAGATTTTCCCGGGACATAAGGAATACCAAGGTTGTTACTTTTTTCTGTCTCTTCCTCTCCGTCTGCTCTCGATATTTGAGAGGTTTTGACAAAGGTCCAGTTTGGGTAGCCACAGGTTTTATGTGCTCCTTTGATTTGCCTCTGTTTCTTCTCCTTCCCCCTCTGCCTTTGTGAGCACAGTCTCAGCCCGATGGTTTAGGGTTCTGATGACCCCCAGCTTGTGCTCCAGTGGGTGGTGAGATTCGAACAGCAAGTATGCATCTGTGTGTTATCTCACGATATAGCACTCAGAATTACTGTAAACTAGGTGACTGAGAGATAATGACATTCTGTTGGTCTGTTGATGTGAACGCACAAGACAGCATGAAAACAATTTCTAAAAGGTTTTGTAGCCTCGAGTCATCCAACACTATTGTCATTTGGCAAAATACAACAGCGGGTGCACAATCTTTGTGAGGAGCATTCAGTTTGTTTAAGCAACTGGAAACATGGACAGGAACTGAATGTTACTAGTCTCGCATCCCTCATTTAGCCTACTCCCATTCTAACAAGAGGCCAAACCAATCTATGCTGTTGCATCCAAAGCCCTCGTCATCTCAAACAGCTGCCCTAGAAAACCAGGCCTCATCAAATAACAATTCCCATCCTGTTGTGCCTGCAGAAAGTGAGGAAAATACCCTGTGATCTTTCTAATCTGGGTCAGGGGGTATTGGGAGAGTTGGGAACCACTGGAAACAAGCAGTTCTTGTTTTTTTATCTCAGCAAGTTCTTTATCAGAACTGGGGAACATGCTGTATCAGTACAGTCCGTTAGAACAGGATAGGTTGGGTTCAGTGTAAACAAAAACAAACACAAACAGTCCTGGGATTTCTCTGGCAGCAGGGGAAGGGAGATGACGTAGCGGAGTTTCGGCTCAAAGCGCCCCCAGTGTTTAGAATGAAAACTGCACTTGAGTTTGATAAGTGACTGAAGCCATGAATAACACCAGTCCCTGTCCCCCTCTCTGTTTTAGTGGTGACCGGAGCTTCAGAAGGCATAGGAAGAGCATATGCATTTGTAGTAAGTGATTGTTTGAATAGCAATGCTTGTTTGCTTTTATTAAAAACATTTTTGTACTTAAACTGGTTCAAAGTGAAAATATTTTCAAGGATAGGACAAATTGTGTCTCTACATTTCACTTATCATTTCTCCTACCCTCCCTTACTGCACTATTGCGATCCCCAGCTGGCGGAGCAAGGAATGAACGTGGTAATCATGAGCAGAACCAAAGTAACACTGGACCAGGTGGCCAAAGAAATAAGTAAGAACTTGCATTCTATATTTATGTATTTTATTGTGTATGCCTGTAAAACCTTGGATCACATCTGCAAATGTGCAGTGAAATGCTGACCCCACATTTTCATTCATCATAGGTGACACCACAGGGCGGAGGGTGAAAGTGATAGTAGCCGACTTCACAGAGGAAAATGTCTTCAGTGAAATTGAGGATGAACTTAAGGACCTCAACATCGGAGTTTTAGGTTGGATTCTTTTTTTTCTTTTTTTTTTTTTTAATCCTCTAATGTGATGTTTGGAGATACTAATATTCAATGATATACTTGTTTCCTTGCTGATTTTCTTCCCCCAAATCTGAAACTGGATTTCCTTTCTTTTATGCCCCAGTCAATAACGTAGGCACGCTGCCCAGTCTCATCCCGTGCAAATTCCTTGAGATTCCAGAGCTGGACCAGGTCTGTGCCCTCATCGAAATTCCTTGAAGAGAAACAAAAGCTGTGTTTTTACTTTCACTGTTACTCACCAAAATGTGTTCCCTTCCTGGAACAATACTGCATTTCTTTGCATGTTACTGACACCCGTAGATCAATGTGCATGAGACAACAAAACTGATGAATCAGTCACAGAGACTGACTCTTCAACCTTTAATAAACATTAACCCACTGTACAGTCAGTATCTTTTATACACTGTATTTATGCTTCCAGACAATTACAAAGGTGATCAACTGCAATGTGAAAACCATGGCAAAGGTAAGAGTGTACTTTATATTGCACAGTCATATCAGCTCTCTGACTGATGTGTGTGTACAATCAAAACAGAGAATCCTGCAGACTTTCCATCACTTTCTCACTTTACAAACAACATTTTAATCCTCAGACTTTCATCAGGACAAGTTCATACAGTCTTTTATCTACATGAACTTTGTCTGATGAAGGTCTGATGACTGTTTTGGACAGTGCGAGGGATTATTTGTTTTGAACTCTGTCTATGAACTCTGTCCAACCTTAAATTTGTCTCACATCTGAACCTTTTCCCTTTTTTTTCTCCAGATGTGCAAAATAGTCCTTCCAGGCATGAACAACAGGTGTCCTACCCATGTTTTCTTCATTAGATGTAATGTGTTTAAAAAAATATGAAACACGCAGATTTAGCTTTGAGTTTCTGGACCCGAATGTCAGAAGGTAATTGTTTTCTGCCTCCACAGGAGAAAAGGGGTGATTGTGAATATTTCATCTGGAGCCGCTTCGATTCCATTCCCTCTGTACACCCTGTATACTGCATCTAAAGTGAGTCCAGCATCACCAGCACACTGTTCTGAAATCACATCGTATTATCACCCATGCTCTAATTTGTGCTCCAACAGGTGTTTGTGGAAAGATTTTCTCAAGGTCTTCAAGCTGAATATAAAGACAAAGGGATTATTATACAGGTACTCCTTTTTACTATAGGAACAGAGTTACTCATAACTTAGTGCTGAGTTAGTCGTAAGTGTAATTGTGTTTCTATGTGTCTTGTTTGCTCAGGCAGTAGCTCCCTTTGGTGTCTCCACTCGAATGACAGCTTACCAACCAACCAACATCTTGACTCCGTCCCCCGAAGAATTTGTCAAATTCTCCCAGCAGTACCTCAGAACTGGGGACAAAACAAACGGCAGCATCACCCACACAATTCTGGTGAGATTCAATGGCACAGCAACACATCTGATATTGATGTTGAATGATGCCAGGTGACATGGAAACAGACTGACTAACTCTTCCATTGTGATTACGGATACGTGTGTGCGTGTGTGTGTGTGTGTGTGTGTGTGTGTGTGTGTGTGTGTGTGTGTGTGCGCAGGGTTTGTTACTGCAGACTATCCCTCCCAAGGTCCTGTATGCAGAGTCGATGCTACACATCATGCAAGACTTTGTCAAGCGCAAAGCAGCATCTAAGCAGAGCAACTTTGAAAATGGTAGGAATAAATTAGCAGGAAACACAAAGTGCAGACATTTGGATTGAATAGTTCAGACTGTACACAGAAACTAGTATTGATATTAGTTACTGTGTAATAGTACTTGTTGATTATATATTGTGTTATGTTGTGGGTAAGCCACCCTCAGGAAAACATTAATTTTCTTTTGCTGTCAATACACAGAGGGACTGATACATCAGTTCTTTTGTTCTTTTTTAAAATTGCCCAACTTTCTTTAAAAGCTCTCTTTGCAACAGTGCGTTATTCCAAATGTCGACTCAGTCTCCACTTTATTTGGTACAACTAAATGCGATCCAGTACAACTGTGCTGCAATAAACTCGGCTTTATGGTGTCTGTTGTATGATGGTCATTTTTGACCTTGTCATAGAGGTGTCAGTCACTGTAAATAATGTGTATGTAAATAGGTAGGACCTTCAATTTAGAAACACCTCTCAACACAACAACAAAACACAAGCTGACTACAACCTCAGCAATAATTGTGATTGAATTCACACATTTCCCATTTCAGTGTCACCAAAACTGAACATTACTGAACAACTGGTGTAATTTACGACAAAGCCATTGTATTGAATAGCAATAGATTGTGCAAGTGTACTTAAACATTATGGGACTGTATGGCCTTAAAATAACAGCACCAGCTACAGCTACAGCTACAGCTACAGCTACAGCGACTTGTAACAAGGTGAATGGTGCTGGAATGGCTGATCGCTTATTTCCACACTGTGCAACTTCAGTGAGGATAAAATTACAATGTTACAACACGTGACACTGTTGCGACGTTATGAGTTTGATACCTTCATTACGTCTAACATGCTGTCACAGAGCCGGGATCCATATATACCACAGTGGTGTTGCACTCAGAGACTGTGGGGAGCCAGTTTCTACATACCGTTGCTCAAATATAGTGGACACTGAGTCTAATTTATTGATATTTAGGGGCACCAAGATCCCAAAGGAGCACCGTTTTCCCTCAGAAAAAGTTAATGTCATTTAGGTCCTTTCTGAAATCCATTTAGAGGGGCACTATGTCGTTTTGAGGAAGAAATTTAAAGAGAAGAGAAACATTTTCACTTAAGGATTTTCTTTCTCAAAGAACAACACCATTCTGTGCTGTTTCACACTGTCTATATTAGCTGGAACTTTCTAACCAGCTACCTTTCTATGGACCTGATTCTTCTTGAGGCCTGCTTGTACATATGGAAATATATTAAATAACAAACTTTCTTTGTATTGTTACCTCATTACTAACTTGTAAATATGTTCTCTTTCTGAGATTGAACTTTTTTTCCCCCCAAAAGAACATAATGCACTTTCATTTGTAAGAGCTGACATTAATAGCCTACTTTTTAAAATATATAATGCTGTCTATGCTCCTTTGTGTATTTGTGTGTATTTCATTTGTATATTCCAACGTAAATCTAGCTAAATAGGAATAGGAAATCTAAGTTCTAATGCAACTGCAGTTACTCATGATATGTTTCTGATGCTGGCAAACCATTTCTTTTTTTGTCACTCATGGTAAATGCTGTGTTTTTGTTTGTTTTTCTCTTGGAGAAAGGAAAAGCCTGTAGCGTGTCTTGATAAAAGTCATTCACGAACCACATTCACATCAGATTAAAAACCACCAAAAAAAAACATCCATCCATTAACGGACCCAAAATGCAGCACACAGACTCAGTGGAAACGTTGTAAAAAGTTGATTGGAAAACTTCAACTTCTGATATAGTGAAGGAATGGTGGCACGGAGAGTATTCTTAAAACTGATGGGTTAATGGAGAAGATCCAGAGGTTGGCAGGTTGGGAGGCAGGTTGGAGGACATGTGAATAGCACCAGTCAGTGTGCAGGTAGGCAGGTAAATTTAGCACAGGAAGAAAACAAGAAATAGAAAGAACGAGTGCTCGGTCATGAATGCAACTACCACTGAAGGTGACTCAGCAGTCTGACAGTTCCGACGATGACGGAGCGGAAAGCCAAGGTCGAGGCTACAGTCACACCTACGCAAATGCAAATGCGTAAGTGTGACCCCATTGCCCCGGGGGTGAGAAACAGTGCTCTGAACCACACAGTGAGCCCTCCGAGCAGTCCATTAAACAGGTGTATAAATGCAGCAATGTGGTTAATGGTTCCCATCTACATTTACAATAATATCATCATTAATTCTGATGTCCTTTAAACCTGAAATGAAAATAACATCCTTGGACTCAACAAAGCGCTGATAGTCAGGGCTGTGTGTGTGTGTGTGTGTGTGTGTATCCAGTTCCCCATAGTCATAAATTTCGTAAAGGAGAATGAGTGATAATGAGTCTGGCGCCTTATCTGCTGAATTGAAGGAACAGTCCTGTCCTGTTATTCACCCACACTCATCATGTTGAAAGACACACACACACAGACACACAGACACACACCCACACACACACACACACACACACACACACACACACACACCTGTAACTGTCATTATATTTCCCTTGTGAGATGGAGGAAACATTTGATCAGATGAGTACACCACCAGACGACTTCAGGTGTCAGTCACCGTTCTGATATCCACAAAACCAGTTGGGGGCGGAAGAGAACTGATGAGCATCTACGTGGTTCCTGAGAAATGAGAATACACTGGGGACGAGGGGTTTGATAGCCTGCTGCTTACAGGATGATGTACAGTGTTTAAGGCATACACAAACATCCCCCTCGTCCGTGCATGTACGTACACACAAGCAGACGTGCACAGCCATTTGAATTAGGATGTGCTACCATGACGTCTTACCTAAAAGAGTCACTAATCATGGGGTGACTGGGCTGTTTAGGCAGACGTGATTAATGGTCCTCCCCATGAGAGATGAGTGCAGGGAACAGGAAAAGGGGCTTTCGAAGAAGAGATCGAGACAGAGTAGCGAGGTCAGAGTGACCTAGATGATCCATGTCTGGCCTGGCCGTTTATAAAAAGACGAAGAATCACTCATCTTCACCTGAGAATAGTCTTTGTTTTTCTTCTTGAGACAGGTACAGTGCATGCACAAGAAATAAAGCACTGCAAAACAGAACTAAAGAAAACAAATTCAATCTGAAATTGGATAAAGGCAGTTAAAAGTTAGTTATATAAAGACAACTAAATAGTAACACTGCATAGTTTAACAAGTTATTTTAAAAATAGTTCCAATAGTAATTTAAAAAGACCTGTGACTGGTGATTTTTTAATGGAAATAATCTATTATATTTGACCTTTCTGAGGCATTTTAGTCTTTACCATACTTTGAGATAATCTGATGTGTTGGTTTTAGATTTTGTCCCTTGGTATTGAAATGTATATGAAAATAAAAACCTTAAATGTGTTTTTGTATATTCCTTTAAACTGATGTTTTTTCTGTAACTGTTTAATCTCATAAGTACCAGTTTGACTTGATTTCATCTTGAAATGTTTTAAGGTTTGAAACGTAATCTATGAGAGGAGTTACACATTCTCTCTTGTTAGATATAAGATATCATCTTGTCACATCAATATTCATTTACGCTGAAAGGAAGATTCAAACCCCAGCCTTTTGTATGACACATTGGAGCCTCCACATCAATTTAGAAATAAAGTCTGTTGTGTTTGAACAAAATTTTGACTTGACTCTCTTCCGTTCATTATTTTCTGAAAGTGGTCCTGGAGTAACGATTTGTGTATCACTTAAACATAATGATGGAGTCCAGAGTCCATTTACATGTTGTGTATAAAATCTACAATTGTCAAGTCAAGTCATTGTATTGATTTGTTATTATTGTGTAACAATTTATGCCTGTAATAAATCAGCATATTTTAACACAAAGCTGTCTGGGAGGGGTTCACAGACACCCATCATCTAACACACACACACACACTGTGTCTCTGAAGCTTCCCATAAGAATGACTCCTGTACTGTATCCATGGTAGTAGTCAATACAGCCACTAGAGGGCACAACATGCAAAGGTTTTGGAGTGCCTTCATGGCGTGGGTCTGTAGCAGGCAGAAGACACACAAACACACACACATACACACACACACACACAATTCAAACCAATGAATGTTCACATTATTCCAGACTGATCAAAAGCAGTCTCTGCACTTCTGTGAGTGAGGAGACTAAATGATGCAGCCTCACACATTGAAAACGCGCCTGCAGAGCAGATGAGACATCTCTCATTACCAATCCTGTCACTTTGAGCACGGCAGAACTACAGCAAAGATACTCTCAGGAGAAATGACACTGACTATATTTTAAGTTTCATAAGTTGCTTCAAAGGAGAAACATTCATTTGAAACAGAAATCAGAATCAGAATCGCTTTTATTGCCAAGTAAGTTTACACATATGAGGAATTTGCTGTGGTCTGTCAAAACAACAAACAGTACTAAAAGTACATTAAAAAAACATACAATATAAATGGAATCTGAATCTAAATACAATAATGAGAGTGAGCAAAATGTACAGACTTGGCTTGGGGAGCGGAGGGTGGCCGGTTGAAGACCTACTCAGACATAGACTAGTAGCTGGAGAGGTGCCAGTTCACCTCCTTGGCACAGCCTTGAGCAAGGCATTGAACCTCTAACTGCCCTGGGTGCCTGATATGGGACAGCCACCTCACACTGACACCTCTCCATACATTAATACATGTATGTGGGTCCTGTTTGAACATGTGTGTGTCCTTTGGGCTTGTGTGTGTGTAAAAGCTAGAAATAATAGAGTCAAAAAAATAATGAATATATCTTCTTATTCCTATTCCTCCACTTATAACCAGCAAAAATGTCTTGTCTATCAGCAAAAATGAATTTCTTTTGAAAAGTTTAATACATTGTAATGACACTACTCTCCACAAATGGGAATTTCCAGGAGGATCTGCAGTCTGAGCAGTGTGTGTGTGTGTGTGTGCGTGTGTGTGTGTGTGTGTGTGTGTGTGTGTGTGTGTGTGTGTGTGTGTGTGTGTGTGTGTGTGTGTGTGTGTATGTCACCTGCAGCTGAAATCAAAAGTTGTTTATTCTGGTTGCTCAAGAGCAGGGACTTTCCTCACCTGAGGTGATCTGCAATTTAGCGGCGCACACATTTACGACACCTTTTAATTCACCAGATTTTCAAAGCCTCCCTGACATCAAATGAGCTTCCCAGAGCTGATAAGCCAATATTACCACTGCCGTAATAGCAGGTTATAGGCTGGGCGAAGAAGAAAGATTCCTTTGCGGAGCATCGGCGTGGGAGAGCTTCTTTCCTGCTCTCACAGAAGGATGGTTTAACCATCAATGGGATCGTATTTTAGCACAAATATTAAGTAGAAGCTGGCTTCCACGCGTCTGACGCCTCTAGCAGATGAGAGATTCATTAAGAAAGGGGTCAAGGGAGAGTCATCGTTTTTTATTTCACTGGGTGACCAGCGCTTATGTGGGTGGTCAGAAGACAGTCTTGTGTGCATGTGTGTGTGTGTGTGAGTGAGTGAAAGTGAAGGGGAGAGGTGCTGCCTCAGAGGATGCTCCCCCTTTGCGACTCCTCTCTCCTCCCTGGACATTGGCTCGCTTGTTGTCTCAGTAAACAGAAGGGTCCAGAGATGATCCAAGACAAGCACACCGCCACCGCGGCCCACCCAGGAGCCAAGGTCAGGACCACTAACCTTTTGACACATACACATAATACACTGAAAAGAAAATGCCTCACCTACAGCCGGCCAGGTTGAAGACTGGAACTCATTCATCTTCACACTTGACAAAGATCCAATCCAATGTGGTAATTATTGAATCAAGATCGCTCTTTTTTCCCCTCCACACTGGATGATCTGTATTCCCAATAAAACTATCACTGAGTGAACTATTGAAAAGCCATAACACAACTATGGATTTTTGACTCAGTATTTCCTTCAGTGGCTTTCTCTCCCTCAATGTTTTCCACCTCAAGAACGTCAGCAACTCACACCAGTGCAAATACTAGAATATTTACAGTAGCTGAAATATTTCTGCGACATAATCACCACCCTTGTCTCGCAGGTTTTGTTGCTGAGCACACGGAGATTCATTCTCGCAGAGCGGCTTTTGAGGGGTGATTATTTCTCGCGGGGGTAATAATACCTACCACTTCTCTCCCTATTTAGGATGGTGGTCTTTGAAACTCAAGACGATAATTCCAACCCTTCATCTTCCTCGAAAAGTGGAGGCTGTCAGGGACGGGCTGCACTGTCAGCGGGGGGGTAAGCAAACAAGGACGAGCAAGAAGAAAGCGGGATGGAGAATGAAAGGTAGGGAAAAGAGAGAGAGAGAGAGAGAAAAAAAAGGGAGATAGATCGAAAAAGGGGGAAAAGAAAAGGCCAGTGACTTCTCCGGCGGCCCAGTGCTCACATATGGCCAGGCTTTGCTTGTGTAGCCTCACTTCAAGGCGAAGGGCCCTGCAAACATAAACAGTAGAGAGGCTGCAGCTGGAGCAGGGAGGCAGCCGCTTGCTTACCGAGACCTCTCTACACTAAACAATGGATCAAGTGACGCACGGGCCCTTGGCAGTGCAACAGAGGCCCGGGCAGCTCAGAAAAGCCTTTCTTCCGTACGTTTATATCTCCGCTCTCTCAATATTTACCCCATGGGAAAACACACAATTTTCCGTTGCTTTTGTTCCGAAAGGAGAGAAAACAGCGCGACCTCCCTCCATCCATCCATCCCACTCCATCCCGGCTGCAGGACAGGACGGGGGTCAGGGAGGACAAGTGTCGTTTTTTTTTTTATGTGCAAAAAAAAAAAAAAAAAAAATCGAGATGTGAGACACCCTGCTTTCAACACTGCGTCTAGAATTCCATCACTCACTCACTCACTCACTCACTCCTCTCCTCCTCTGCACAGGTGTCGGGGATGAATAGATCTGAGCTCGGCCTCTCCTTCATTGATATTCACACGCACGGTCAATTTCCAAGCCGCGTTGAAGAGAAGCAAACAAAATGAGGATTAGTCTCTCTTACTGCGAGCAATACCGCACGAGCAAAACTCAGTTTGTGTGTGGGTGTGTGTGTGTGTGTCTGCGTGTGTGCATCTGTGTTATATCTCTTTTATGATGGGGCACAATGGGGAACGGAAGGGCCCAGGAGCCAGTGGATTAACCCAAATTACAGCTAACAGTTGCCTGGGTAACTGGACAGGAATGAGGGGCAAATAGTGTGTAATTTCCTAATGAAGAGGGGGGGAGGTAGCTCTTCTTTTTCACATTTAGAGACCTCCTCGGCCTGTTACCGTAACAACAGGAGGACTCTGAACCCCCCACCCCACCCCCCACCCCAAAATGTAGTTGTTTGCTTGCTGAGTCACCTTAATGTTTTTTTCATGGGCCTTGGATACAAACTATTTCTCCTGTTCCCTCATAAACACCTATGACGGTCCGTTAAGTACACGTTTTTAATGATAGCTGCATTATTACAGCCGCCCCCGAGGAGAATAACAATCCTGGGATAGGTAGAGCATTAAAGGATAAGTTTGCCTAAAATTAAAAACCTAGTCATTATCTTCTCGCCCCCATGCTGATGGAAAGTTTCGTAGTCCACAAAACATTTCTGGAGCGTTACGGCAAAACCGGTGCTGGAGCTCTCTCCTGAACAGTTCCTGGAAGCCCTGTGATCCCAAAATGGTTTGAGAATACGCTGTTTACACCCTTTTAAAAGCATCTCGAGTCGATGCACGAGTATGACCGTGTGTTGAAGGTGAAAATATAGTCTTTCCAATTCAATCTGGTATGTCAGGGCTTCCAGGGACGCCTTCAGTCATTTATACTATCAGTGTTTTTACTGTGATGCTCCAAATCTTTTTACATTTATACAGGCACACACTGATGGCAGTGGCTGCCTAAGGTGCCGACCTGCACATCAGGAGCAGTTTTGGGTTAAGTATCTTGCCAAGGACACTTTGACATGCAGACCAGGGGAATCGAACCAATGACATTTCAAAAACAAGGCACTGGCTCTACCAATGAGCCTCAGCCGCCCCATGGCTTTTACTTAAGTAGTGTTCTGTGTTTGTCCAGCAGTGGTTTCTTTACCATCTTCAGTAAAAAGCAAACGTATCCTTGTATAACAGGATGTTACAGTTTAGCCAAGACTCTGATCACTCTGCATAGCCTCTCGCTGTGTAGTACATAACATGTTACAGTCCATAAGACTGGAAAATGTCTGATTTTAAAGACCTACCAAACGTATTGCCCCATCTCTCTACAAGTGAGAAAATGTTAAACTGTATTCAGACATTCATCTGTCTGTCCTGAGTGCCTCAGCATGATCAAGTTCTTTTTGTTTGTTGGTTGTGTGCTTGGTTCTTGCAGCACATCAAATCTACCATCTACTTTTAACATATATTTTCCATATACTAAGGGATTAGGATTAATTTGGGAAATGTTTTTTTATTTCACTGGGTTAAAAAATAAAACCTGAATATATTTTTTGTTTTCTTTCATTGTGTGTTTTAACTCTTCATGTTGCTGATATATGCTTGACATTTGAAGTAACATTTCTGGAGGCTTTTCTTTTAATTTCCCATGCATTTGTAACGAGACCTTTCTCTTAATAAGCGATGCTTTGCAGGCCCTACTTAACACACTGCAGAGTGAATACATGGAAACCTGAGCCAGAGAAGACTGGAGGCCTGGGTCAGCACGGGTCAACACTCATTCACAGCTTTTTACAAATCAAATCAAACCAGGTGTCACAGTCTGACTTCTGCAAATAAACCTACATCGCCAGGGCTGCCCCTCTGCCGCTCACACTCACTGTCCATTCTATAACAGAGTCGCAGACACCCAGGTTGAAGTGGCAGGAAACATAAACAGACTTCTCACCCTGCCCTCGACACAAAGAGACTAATGGGAGAACCTGAAGAACCCTTCCGTGGGTTTTGTGAAACTCCACCACACAGCGTGTAATAAAATAAAATACAATCATGCGACTGACTTGAGACATTGTCATTGATCACTCACGGTGGTTGTGCGTCTCACTCCACATCCCCGACAGAAACCAGCAGTTAGCATTTCGGATAAGAGAGCTTTGTTTGCCACTGAGCCATGTTAGCTGACCTCCATTAGCCTCCAGCACTGTCAGTCACTGGGTGAGCCTTTTCTATTGTCAGTAAAATGCTAAGCCGCTCCGCTATGTCACTTGAACCAGACTATGACTACAAAAAAAGACAGATAGGGATCTGCGAATCTCAGTTGTGGGAGAAACAGAAAAAGAAAAGCAGGGAGTGAAGGGTTTGGGGTTGGGTTTGGTAAAAAAAAAAAAAAAAAAAAAAAGGCGGGGGGGGGCTTTTTTATTCTCCTCTGTTTGTGATTTGAACAGGTGTGACAGATGTGTGGCCTCACTGTGCGGAGATAGTCGAGATCTACCACCCAGAAGGTCTGCATGCACACCCACATGCTATTTGCCAAGCTTCGTGTTCTGTTGAGGCACGTAGTTCTATTCTCTTGTTTATTGATGGCTATCAGCACTTTCTCATTTCTGCTAAACAAAACACAACACTTGCACAGAGCCGCTCTCTTCGGGGTTCAGTGCAACAGCTGAAAGAGGTCAGACACAGCTGCGAGGGTTCAGCACATGCGCGGGCGTACTCGTGCACATACGCACACAGTAAGGGCTGACTCGCTGCTAAGCTAAGAGTTTGATATGACAATTACATTTTGGGGCTTTTTAAGAGTGGCGCAAATCATTCTGTCACCATAAGAGACTTTTAAGTAGGAGAGTGAGAGGAAGGGGTGGATGAACGGGTGTGAAAACTACTCCCACGTCTACTCCTCTCCCAGCACCACTAAGTCTTCAATTGCTTATTGTTATTTCACTAATAGCGCAGCAGCTTCCACTCTGAGGGGCGTTTGGGGCACAACTGAGCCGAGTCACAGACTTAGTCATCAGATTACTGTGCAGAAAGCTGTGCGGTGAAACCACCTAGTCTACACAAAATACACACTCTCATGTGGTGTGCGAGGCGGCCGCGAGATCTTCAGAGTGACAGAAACGTAACAGCCCAGCCATTATGGAGTTTTTAAGTGGGTCTCTCTGCACGGCCACCAACAAGTCCAGCAGCCGTGGTATCCGGTAACAGTAATGGCTAAAGCCTGCAGCAGGTTGGGTTTTCTCTGGTATAACATCAGCTGCAGGGACAGTTTGAGCACAGACATTGACCTTTAACTATATATGCACACATGAGGCAGTTACATATCATTCATTTTAGCCACCGTAATGTCAAAGTATTCCATAGAATAATGGTGCTTAAACAATTAGTTGTCCACATAAGATTAATTTGCATGATTTTGATAGTTTTCACCATTTTTCAAGCAAATATGCCAAACATTTGAGGGTACGAGATTCTCAAATATGACAATTTGCCATTTTTCCCCATCTAACACTATTACCTCTGCCAAAGAGGTCATGTTTTTGTCCATGTTTGTTTGCTGGTTGTCAGCAGGATTACACAAAAACTACTCAACAGATTTCCATAAAACTTGAGTGGAGGATGGGTCTCTGCCCAGAATAGTGCCCATTAACTTTTGGTGGGGATCATATAAAGAGACGGATCCAGGACATTTTTTTTCTCTCGCTTTCTTTAACATTGTGAGATAGGTTGTATTTCAACATTTCTATTCACCTGTCTAAGAATTATACATGGATCTTAGTGTAAAAAAATCTGGCATGTGGTAGCCTATCTATAAATAAGTACAATTTGATGCCGATCCAAATGAAAATCTGCTACAAATCACTCACTAAATCAATGGACAAGTAACATTTTCAAATAATTACAGTGAATAAAAAATTTAACATTTTAAAAAGCTATGAGTAGTGTGTCATTTTTAAAATAAAAAAATAAGTTCAGAATAATACAAAAAGTTCTCCTTTAAATATACATTCATATTGTTTTGGATGATAAAAAACATTTTTGCTGTAAAAGTACAAAAGCATTAAATAATCCTTGAACAGTCTGATAGTCTGTCCTGAATTATTACTTCCACAGGAATTTGTCATTAGTCTTCCACAGACTCTTGCTCTCCTCTTCTCCAGAACGACTTCTATCTGCAAACTTGGTGCTGATGCAAACCCTCTTCACTTCTGCCGGGTCTGTTAACCTGTTGATACTCTCCTCATTACCCTCATTCAGGATGTCCCAGAAGTCTTTGCGACTCCGCTTTGATGCCGCCTGCTGTGTAGGTAGTGTGTTGTGTGACCTTGGAGAGGACAGAGTGTCTAAGAGATCTGCTGAGCCAGAATCAGAGTTGAGAGGGATTCTGGATGTGCGTACTGACACTGAAGATGCTGCAGGGGGTGTTTTTGGTGTTCCCCGATGCTGTTCACCCTTTGATTTGGGTTTTAACAAATCGTCGAGGATTGAAGTGTCTCCTATCAGATCTGTGAGGAAGGAATGGCGACTGGAGGTAGACGGAGCCTGCATGGGAGGGGAAGCGGTGTGAGGCTTTTCTCTCTGACCTTGAAAGGGTTCACTGGTCTTGGAAGACAATTTTTGCTCCTGCTCCCTTTCCTGTGCTGTGGGTTTGGATAACGTGGTGGACCTGCCATGGCTGAGGTCCGCAGAAGAAGGGGTATCTCTGTCTGTGCGGTTCAGGAAAGCAGCAGCCTCCCCAGACCCCAGACCACTGCTGCTGGCCTTATCCGAGCCAAGACCACCACCAGCTCTGAAGGCTCCAGAACTAGAAACACTACCCTTCTTTGTCCTCTTGTGTCCTCTGGCACTGCAGACCCTCTCCTCCTGCTCCTCTGAATCCAGGCTTGGAACATCACTTAGAGGCTCGTGAACATTCTTTCGTGGGATCTTTTGCTTTTTCTGGGGTTCTTGAACATCATTTTGTGGGTTTCTAGGCTTATTCTGTGGCATAAAACCATTGTTCTGTGGGATTTCGGGCTTCTTCTGAGCATATTTAGGCCTTACCTTGGCTTTCAGAACATCCTTTGGTGGGGTTCTGCTATCTACCTCAGATTTTGTGGCAGCTGTTTTGGTGGATGCTGAGGAGGAGGTCTGTGCTGAATCAGGTTGTGGGAAGTTGTTTGTAACTGTATTAGCCAGGTCAGGGTGGTTCAGTGAAGAGTAATACTGTCGTAGCCAGGCCAGTCTCTGGGCTGAGTCTCTTCTCAGAATCTCCACAGCAAACTGATGGACTGAGGGAAATTTGAATTTTT
This sequence comes from Acanthopagrus latus, assembly GCF_904848185.1. NCBI lineage: Eukaryota > Metazoa > Chordata > Actinopteri > Spariformes > Sparidae > Acanthopagrus > Acanthopagrus latus. The sequence goes on from NC_051043.1 coordinate 23,670,965, forward strand.
CCGCCATTTCCTCCAGCTGCTGCCTGCACACAAATGACACAAAGACAGAAATGAGTGACAAAAAGACATCCGTGCATAAAAAAAAAATGTGCTTGACAATGAAGAAACAAACTTCTTACAATCACAATTACACCAAATTCACACACATCAGGGGACATGAAAGCATACTGTACGGTGAAGGTTAAAGCCACAGTTAACCCTAAAATAAAAATACAACACATTTTTCCTCTTACCTATAGCACTATTTATACAACTTGTCTGTTTTGGTGTGACCTGACAGTTTTTGGAGACAGAAAGAAGCTGCTCGGCTCAAGCACGTGACAGCACAGGATGTAAACATGAACGGCGTCCTCCTCTGAGCTGTAAAGCTACATAACTAAACAGAAAGCACCGGACACAGCTGTCAACACGTGTAAATGCTCTGTGCAATAAAATGCAAAACAACCCTCTTTTTTAGCACCCATGTTGCTTCCACTGTCCGATGTGACGCACAAGAACACACAGAGGTCGTAAGAACGACTTCCACACTCGGGAAATGGGACTATCCAAGGAGCACATTAATGCAGCATTGGCTTATTTATCTAGCCTCTCATCTACGAGTAGATGCACGCTTCCTTCTAAGCAGTGATATGGTTGGATGGTTCCTAAAGGAATCTGTTCCACAAAAAGCTCTGTGGCTTATCTTGAGTAACCGGGTCATGATTTCTGCATGGAGAGATTGCTGTTGAGTTTGTTTCCAAAAGTATTTTGGCGTTCTGAGCACCACAAGCTGAATGTCATCTACTTCCATTTAATTGTCTTAGAGATAAAGCAGACATTTCTACAGCCCGTATTTCCAAAACACGGCAGCTCCCACCAAAAACAACCTAGATAGAGGAAAGCACTACAGATGAGATGAAAAGTATGTATTTTCTTATTTTGGGGTGAACTGTCCCTTTAAAAAGCCACAAGGCCTAGGCTATTAATCAAATATTCTGTGGGTCCATCAGGCCTACATTAGGATTAATAGTTGTCCACATAGTCAGGCTCACATCCATCAGCCGTGCAGTATGAGGTGTTTTTCCTGAGCTTCTAGGCAGTCATTAAAACTTTGGTCTAACCAAACTCTGGGACAGAAATACTTCAAAGTCACTGGTGGTGCAGCTGCATTATGGTGGTGTTATAACCATTTGTGGCTTTGACTGGAAAAACAATAAATAAAAGTAACGGCAGTAAAAGATGACGTGCATGTGGATTTAAATCATTAAACAGCGAGGTTAATTGAGGGGATATCAATATAACCAGTGTGTGTGTTTTTACTCCCTGGTGAGTCTCTGGGCAGAGATGCAGTCTTCCCCTCGGGGAGTGAGAATGGAGCCACAAAGGTGTCTGTGTGTCTGTATACGAGTGTTCGGGAAAAGGTAGAGGCGGAGGTGATGCAGCGGGACAGCGGTGCGTATGTGAGCGCTGTGTTAGTAAATGCTTGTTAGAATGTCCGTGTATGTGTGCGTGTATGTGTGTTTGAGTGTGTGTGTGGATCAGTGTGGGTTTGGAAGTCCTCAGGCAATCATTTTTGGTCCGTCTCAGGAGGACTGTGGTTGTGGAAGAGGAAAACTCCTGCACTGTTGGGCCTGAACATAACTGGGTAATCTTTGGCATGATGCTGGGAAATAGGTGGAAGGGAAAGCTCAGAGGTGGTCTCTTGCTAAACACACACACACACACACACAAGCACACATATACACACACAATTCCTGGGGCCCAGGTGGGGGTGCTCAACACCATATCTGTGGTGAGTTTTGGCCTACTTCCCCACACTGCCAGGAATTCAACTCTTCCGACTAAACTCTTCACACCCCCTTTCCCCTCCTTTCATGCACTGGTGTGCTTTAATCCAATTCAAACCTTTTCTTCTGCTTCAGGCCCCCCTTATCTTAAATCATTTGTCCTACCCTACACTCCTTTATCCTTCTGGTAAATCCACCATCTCATCTTATACAAAGTGCTCTTTTCGTTTTGTGTTATCTTAACTTCTACTGCTTGTTCTTTCCTCTTCACCTCAGCTACCCTGAATACCTTTTTCATTACCTGCTTATGGCCAGGGGAGTCTCTCCGATGATGAAGGTGGTGTGTCTGGTGTGGTGCACACTCTTGTTGGTGAAGGTGACTGGATGGTCCACATTGGGCTTCTCCAGTCTGACAGCAGAAGGGCGAGGCTGATTGTCTGGTGGACTCACTGACAGGCTCTGTTGAAATCAAACAAGAGTCAAGGTTTATAGAAGCAGTGACCAGTCATTCGTGTCTTAAGCTCAATGTTGAATGTTTTAAACTTTTTTAATTCATTTTTTGCTTTTAGCCCTTTTTCAGACAAAATGGCTTTGATTTTTTGAAAGTAAATGGAATATAGAGCTGCAGGCGGGAATCAAAACAGTAGAGCGCATGCCTACCCCAAGACCCCACAGTCCCCTTTATTTCCATCAAGCTTAATCCAATATCAAACTGGATAACCCTGCATCACCCTAAATTTTAAACCACCCGTAACTGTTAACCATAATTTATGCTGACCAGATCTAGGATCAGCATAAAATTGTATTCAGTAAAAGATACCAGCCAAATGCACCTGATTTTTTAAAATCAAGATCTGTATTTAATTCCTTAAGAAAGAAAAACAAAAAAAACGCTGTTAAAGACTTGAGAAAAAAATTCCAGGATAGATCTATTTACCTGAATCTGCAGCAAAAGTTAATGGGGTCTGTTCTAGGTCGAGACCCAACCTTCACCCAGATTTCCTGGAAATCCATTCTGCAGTTTGTTTGTTTTTTCAAATTTTGTTGAAAACCCAACCAACTAACAGATACGGATGAATTGCATTGCTTCATTGGCGGAGGTAATACATACAATGTTCTTACATTATTTAGCAAGCAGGAAAAGGAAAATGAAGAACTAAGGGATCCTTTCAGCTCAAATCATCCCAAATCATTCATGTTTAACTTAAGCGGTACCATCTAATTATTAAACTACCACTTCAGAAAGTTTTATCATTACTCTGATTTGGACTTCAGTGAAGATGACAGCTATCAACCCAATACAACAGAGCTCAGTGATATTTGATCACACTTTGCAAATTAAATCCAAAATCCAAAAAGATCCAAAATAAACTACACTAATCCATTTAATGAACCATTTGTTTGAAAATATTTTGCCGGTTTGCTCACCAGCTGTCTGTTTCCACTGATCAGCACTGCTGGCTAAGATGTGCTGGCTTATATTGACATGGTAGTGGATATAACCATGCAGAAATGTCGACCACATATTTGAATATACCTGACCTACACAGCTGAGCACCACTGAGCTTTAACAAAGCTACGAAGAACAGTATCTGTTCACATCCACTCTCATGTCATAGTGAGCATGTGTGTCTGATACAGTTCTGGCAAGTCACTCTGCACGCCAATATGCAATTGCCAGGCACACTTTGGTAGTAAACAGGTCCAAATGACACTGTTTACAGGGAGGTCTGAGGATTACTCAGTAATCCTGTCACAGTTTCTGGAAAAAGTTTTTCCAGTTGTAATCCAATTTATCTAATGTAATTTGTGATGTCAAGAATTCATCCCAATTCATCTTCAAAACATTATATGTGACAGGAAAAACTGATCCTTTAACTAGCCATCAGCACATGGGTACAGTGCTGGATCAGGGCTGTGGATTGCTGAGGCAGACCAGTGTAAAGGCAGTACTGTACCTCCATGTCGCCTAGAAGGTGATTGGCCGGGAGCTGAGAGTACATCTTGAGTTTGAACACGTCTCGCACAGCTGCTCTACTGATCAGCTCCTCTGCTTTGCTCCCGCCCACCACGCGCTGGTTGGAGTGCATGTACATCACTTCCTGTACGCCCCCTTTAAACAGAAATAAACTTGATTAATGTTTAAATTAAGTTCATTAAAATCACTAATATATATAAGCAGGTGTTGAATCTGACCTAGCACACTGTCAATGGTGCCATCCTTTCCTTTGGACGACGGACTTTTCAGACTGGTGAATGAAACACCTTTGGATGATCCTGCTCGTCTCTCAGCCCGGTCAGTTGTTGCAGCTCTTTGCCTTTCTTTTGGCAACTCCTCTCTGGATCTTTCCGTCTGTGGAGATGTGAAGTGACATCCTGTGGGTCTTGCTTTCTTAACAGGAGTGTGTTCATCTTCTGAAGATGTGAATGTCTCTATTTCGTCTGAGTATTTGGATCTGGCCTTGTCCCTGACACTAGAACTTAGCCGCTTTCTGTTACGGTCTAGTCTTCCTCTCCCTTTGTCTCCTCCTTTAGTGTTTGAATCCAAAGCGTCCCTCTTGGGAACTGCCATCGCCTCTAGGTCCAAATCCTCAGATTCATCGGAGTAACCCTCAAAGTGATGCACTCTTGGAATTGCAGTGTTGAGCTTGTTAGGTTTCTTTTTGTCTGGTGAAGAAATTTCATCGCTCTCCTCAAACACAGTAATTTTCTTATTTGTCCATCCTTTCTGGCCCTGTCTCTTGCTCTGTTTCACCAGAGAAACCCTTTCTTGTCTTCCTCCACCTCTTTCCTCCCTTTCTTCCATGTCTGAACCACTGGAGAGGTCCCTGGTTTTCTTTCCCATTTTAGAAAGACAGACTGCACCATTTCCTGTATTGGAGATGCCAGATGAGGTACCCTCCCTCTTCTGATCCCCAACATCTTCCTCAAAAGGGCTTTCTTCAACACTGCTATCCCCTTCTCCTAACTCTTGTTGTCCTTCAACTTCTTCAAGTAGTCTGGAGAAACCGTGCTGGAAGAGACTCAATCGACTAGCACCGGTGGCAGCATTCCCACCCCTGTTGCCTTCCACTGCGCTTGGATTTGACGTCCGCCCGTTAAACCCCCGCTCGACCTCATCCTCTTCACTCCCACTGCTGAAGTCCAGAACTCCGTTCTCCTTTGCTGGTTCATCATTCCTTACAGGGCCATCTCCAGGTGGAGCATGCCCAGGTTCCTTAAATAAAGCAGTAGAGAGAAAAAGCTAAAGAAAGGCAAGGAAGCAGTGTGAGAACGTAAATAAGCTGTGTGCACCAAAGCCTACAAATTCCTCACTTCCCATCTTCATGCCATCTTTCAGTGGACCAGCCCATGTAAGATTTCAATGTGTAACACAAAACAGATGTTTGTAACAATAAATCATAACCAACATTGATGACATCTGCCCTCCATCGTGATGTAATGAAGAAAACCAAAGGGGTCATAACATTTCCTGTTGATGTATAAATGGTCCTTTATGAGTGCGACCACCAACACAGATTCTAATTTCACAAAATATGCCAACTTCATGACTTGAGCCCAGTTCTGCTGCTGTATTCGTGTGCATGTTGGTGCTTACATGCCTGGAGCCTCTTTCTGTGCGTGTTAAGGCACCCCAGTGTATTCTGTGTTTTTGAAAGAATCTGAATGGCCTCAGCGGAGCAGCAGCAGCCCTGTAAAAAAGGACCTGGCTGGGAACAGGATGATAAGGGGTATCACTGTGTAAATAAATAGCTGAAAAGCAGAAGATAGACTTCAGTGTGGTCTGCTGCTTACATTAGGACACATACGTAATTGCATCCAGCTGTTTCACACAGCATCAGAGAGAAACGCAGTGAGAGGCAGACAAAGCCTTGTCCTTCAGTATGGATAAAACACAAAGAATTGAACGTGAAAATGTTTTTGTAAGCTTGTGAAACTAAACCCTAAATATTTTTGCTCTGTGTGCTTGGAAGGTTTCTGTAACAAGTTTGTAGTTTTCATTCTGACAAAGAGAAAGAGCTTCAATTCAGTCAGCTACAAAGGACACCAATTTTGACGGCACGAATGAATGCATGGCAAAGAAAGCATAAAAACTTTCAAACAACATCCCGAAACACTGATCTAATGCAAACACTCATACTTAAAACAAAAACACTACTTCAAGGAAACTTGTCAGATTCAATCTTCTTTCAGTAGAAGCTGCTACTTTCATAAATGAGGCATGTGTCATTTTGAATAAACCCCTCTAAGAGAAATAGGGAGATTATAAAAGAAAGAATTACTGAGGAGGAAGCAATACAGAAAAAAAATTGGAGCAAAGGCAGAAAAAGTTGAATGAGATTCTGTGGGTTGGTTGACTGACAGACAGGAAGGTCCCTGTTTGAGGTATCCCCTCTTTCACGTGGGAATGGAGGAATAAGTGGGCCGCCTGGGAAAGAAAACGGAGTGAGGGATGGGAAAGATGGGTGCCCTATGTTCCGGGTCTCTGAGAAGGGCCGAGTTACTCACGCTAACTCCCTTTGTCTCCTCCTCCTCTTTCCCGTCGCCTGTGTGTGTGCTGGTTGTCATTACACCGGCCTCCACTTGTCCTTCTCGCTGACAGGGAGAACAAAAGTGAGACATGCATTTAGAAATACAAACATTCCATTATATAACATCAACATTTATTAACAAAAAAGTTTGTCGTCTTCAGCACTCATTATTCGCAGGCAGAATGTGATCATTCAGATGTTCGTGAATTCCAAAGTACAAAAGTTTTGTTGACTGTTTTGTGACACCTTGTACTCTGACTGAAGATACGAGTCAATATCATCAATCAAGCAGTAGAAATCATGTTGAGTAGGCTATCTAACCTCTAGTATCTTGCGGGTGAGGCATGTCCCTTGGGTCTGCAGCCTGAAGAGGTTTTTGATCCCGAACAGCTCCCCCTTATGGACACCTTGCCCCTGCACTGCCTCGAAGTACCGCCGTGCACTTTCCTTGCCCACAACTGAACTCTGTAATTGCTGAAAGAAAAGACAGAAAAGACACTCACTCAGAGCTCTGAACTCACATTTTAAAGCACCAAATACATATCCCTCTGTCATATATTAAATCAATTTGGTCAAGAACAGATAGAATGCCATAATTTAATTAGTACACAAAGAGGTAATTGCATCTAGTAGAAGTTTAAACAGGGCTGCCAGCACTGATGCATTGAGACTCAACTAATCAACATTTTTCAAATGCAGTTTTTAAGCAAAGGGTTTTTTTGTCTTTGTTTGAATATTTGGTATTGAATTAACCCCAAAGTGATGGAAAGTAATCATGTAACTTTAGTTTAATATTAATAACTTTAAATTAGATTACTGACCACATTTTTAAACAGGTAATAAGTAACAAAATACATTATTAAAGTAACATTCCCAGTGGTTTTACGAATCAAATGGCCTCAATTTAATTACTGTAGAAATAAAATTCCATTGTGAATGTATTTATAATAAGTTTTGTGGCGCTTCAGTATTTTCTGTCAACATTTTTGTTAGTAAACCTTTCCCTTCCTTTGTGCTGCACCAACCATCTGACAGATAGTAAAGGAGATGACCACATTATATCAAGACCAGCATCATTTGTGCATTATGATTATATGAATATAATTACCTGTTTGTAAACCTGTCTGAGGTAGATGACCTCCTCTACAGTCCCCAGTGAGATCAGCCTAAGAACAGTCACATCCCTGCACTGGCCAATACGATACGCCCTGAGGAGGGACACAAACACATCATCACACAGGCACCAAGCACATAAATAGAAGAAAATACCTGTGTTTGTTTATGTTTAGACATCAGATGTGATGCAATGCTGGCAGTGATGGTACTTTTTGAGGCCAGTCAGGAGAAGCCACAACAGACAAGCAAAAGTCTGTCAAGATATGTCACACAACCTACCTGTCAATAGCCTGAAGGTCATTGGCTGGGTTCCATGTGGGGTCGAATAGCACTACAACATTAGCCCCAACAAAGTTAAGACCAAGACCACCCGCCCTGATGGAACAAAACGTCAGTTATAAGTTCAAAATAAGATTTTAAAGGAACATGTTGAAATAAAATCAACAGCAGCATACACAGTATTAGATGTCTCGTGTCTACCATGTTAGTAAAGCTTAATTTGTGAAATATGAAGTACAAGGAAACTCTTCTTTTTGACTGTTAGTGTTTGACTTACATGGTGGAGACCAGGCAGAGGTTAGTGTGAGAGGAGCTGTTGAACTCTTTGACCATCTGAAGTCTTTCTTTGGCTTTGGTGTTTCCGTCCAGCCTGCTGTAGTCCAGCCCCTCTGCCATGCAGTAGCTCTCCAGCACGTCTAACAGCTGACAGGTTCAAAACACATGACAAATAACTGTGAGGGGTTTAGATCATTGTCAAAGGGGAAGAGTAAAATTAATTTATACTGTTTTCAAATATTACCTGTTGTGATATTGCACAATATCTACACTCTGTATATTTCTAGTAGTCACATATAGTTTTAATGCACGTCTTTCACAGTTATTTTCATATTCTAGTACTTTACATATTATATTATTACTCTCTATTAATTTCTTATTGTTTTTCTCTAATTATATCATCATATAATCCTTCCACAATGTGATATTTCTGTTCTAATAGGAGTCACTGTAATGTACCCAATTTCCCCCGAGGGTATCAACAAATTATTTCTGATTCAGATTCTGAAAATGTGGACACTCGACAATCAAATGTAATGAAAAATAAACAGAATATCCCCTGGCTTGTGTATTTATATATATTCCATAGGGGTAACACTGAGCAGAAATCAAAACTGTATGGATTCCCATAAAAGCAAAACATAGGCCATGAAAATATGACCTCATAGCAGCCAGAAATGTTATCATACTGTCTCAGGTGACAGCAGCCATTAGACTCTACAGAGTCTAATTATCTTAAAAACTCTAATCGCCCTCACTTATAAAAACCAAAGGCTTATATATTAATCTATGTCATGAGAAAATCGTGACTCCTGCTACTATTTTCTCTGTAAACAAATCATCTACTCTGACAGCAGTGGCAATTAAGAGTGTGTGTTTAAGGCTGTTGCTGTGATGAAACGCTGAATGGATGTGACTGTATGAAGGCTCTTAAAACAACAAGCATACTCGATCCCTGACATCACCTAAAAAATCCCTTATAGATAACATCACTGCCCTGCTGCTGATCCAACTCTCACAGAATAAATATCTCTGCAATCGCAAGGGCAAACTGTGATGCCCGAAAAAATTATCTGATTTCGATAAAAACAAACACGGCTCTCACCTTGGTTGAGAGAGAAAAAAGAAGCACTTTATCTCTCCTTTGCAGATAAAATTTGAGCAGCTTCTGCAAAACCTGAAAAGGAGTAGAGATGCGTTTAGCAAAAATGAAACAGCCCATAATGACCGGGTGACTGAGCCTTTGTTCCCAAATTGTACCTTCATCTTTCCACTGTACATCGGGTCCGACAAGGCCTCAAACGCTTCATTTTTGCATCTCTGCACAAAGTCTGGAAACTTTTGGAATACCTTCGCACAGATGGCAGAAAGATACTTTTCCTGGAAGACACAAATGAGTTGCAATCAAACAAGGATGTCGTATGAATGTCTGGAAAAGCTGTCCAGGAGCTAGCTCTGAAGTGTATTGTAACCGGTTGTAGGGCAACATGTCTCTACCTGCTTCTTGCTGGTGCCTGCAGTGGACTGAAGCAGCGCTACATGGTTGGCAACCTTCCTCAATATGGCCAAGTAGCTGAAGTACAGATTTTTCATTTCTACCCCGTTTGAGTTTGTCTGCAATGAAAGGAAATTACATTACCTAAAAGCTCAATCTGAAAAAATAAAGACAAAAGTCAGAATATGAAAGCAAACAATGATGAAACGTGGTTAACTTACTTTATAGCAGCAGCCTCTGCGGGTGCGTCTGCTTTGACAGTCACATTTCTCTGAAGACCTCAGCAGTAACGTGACGTCTTCAGTGTCCAGCACCGTCTGATACACCGTCTGCTGAAAATCTGTCAGAGAGCAATAAACTACCTAGAAGAAAACACAAGACAAAATTTCTTTGAGGTTTAAATACATCACACACCTATATCCCAATATTGCAATAATGACATGATAAAGTCTGGCTTGACTTCACCGATCTTACCCTGTCATCCTTCTTAGGCAGCTGTCCCTTGATGAGAGCTTTATTCCTCCTAAGGAACCAGTGGGAAATTTTCCTCACAAGAGCTCTGACGGTCTTCCTCCCTGTAGCCAAGGAACGTTTGGTTGCACTGTGCCTCTGCCCTTGTTCAATCGGATCTGAAAACTTGCTCTTGAAATGTCCTAAGCTGCCAAGACAACCAGGTATGGCCCTAAATAGAATAGAAATGTATATGGCATTTATATGGCACAAAAAATTGTAAATTTCTACCACATCACTTCTACTACAGAGAACAAATTGATTTAAATGTGATTGTAAATATGCAAAATACACATGTAACATAAAAGTCTCTTGACCTACCAGTCCATGACACACCACAGCTCCTCAAGGTTGTTCTGTAAAATGGTGCCAGTGAGACCAATTCTGATCTGATGAAAACATAAGTGCAAAGCTTGCATTAAAAGCATGCTCCAAAATGCAAAGTCCTAATTACCATTTATTAGCCATGGTGGCATCATTCAATTTTTTTTTTATTATCACTTCATAATTACACCAGCAGCACACCATCACAAAAACAAAGCTCTCTGACCTTACATTTCAGATCCTTCATGGCCTGAGTGATCTGAGAGTTTGGATTTTTTATCTTGTGGGCTTCATCCACAACTACAGCAGACCAGTCAATGCTGCAAAGAGAGCAAAGATATATTTTAGTAAAATGTAATACCAAAAAAAGAACTTACAAAAACTATACTACTTGTCACGTATTTGTTGTCTGTGTGTGTTGAGCATGGTTCTTACTTATTAAACTGATCCAGACAAAGGCGCAGTGTCTCGTAGGTAGTGAGAGCAATCTCAATGCGTCCCTTCTTGATGCGAGCCAGCTCCTCCTCTTTCCTCAACCCGTGGACCACCACACACTGGAAGTGACCCCATGTGTCCAGTTCATCTTTCCAGTTATAAAGCACCGACAGCGGGGCCACAATCAGGAACACCTAAACCAGATCATGTAAACATTAAAACGTGCAGATGAAAAGTCAATACTCACTGGTATCTGTAGCTTTACACTACAGCTGTAATTGACTGAATGCGACTGGTATTTTGAAAATAAATGTTTTTATTCATCCTTACATTGATGTTCCTTTATGCATATCGCAATACTCACTTTCTTGGGTTTACTTTGCTTGGAGGGCTGCTGACTCTGCAGAAAGTCAGGCCTGTTTTTCTGGATGTCCTCCCATGTGCCCGTTTTGTGCAGCACAGCAGCAAGGAAACCTATGACCTACGATAAAATATTTATAAAAAAAATATCAAAAAGGTACTGAAAATAATAGTGACAGAAATTGTCAAGAAAAATGCTTCAATATGAAAATATCAAAGGTTCCATATTGTAGAAATTGAGATTTCCTGGCTTTCCTGATCATGAAGTATGTCTAGGTGCTATGTAAATACAACAAAGGTATCAAAACGCTAAAACCACAGAGAAGGTTCAGAAACTCGGCCTTTAAATGAGCCAGTTGTGATGACACAGCTATACTCAGGCCTGTGAGAACTGACCAATCAGAGAAGACTGGGCCTCTAGAACAGTGGCTTTAATGAAACAGGGACTAATACAGATTATTCAAAGGGTAAACAGAGGTTTTCTGCAATGCAAAGTATGGGAATGTGTTATTTCAACATTACAGCACGTAAACATTCTGTAAAGGACACCCAAAATAAAAGCATGAAAACCTGAAAATTTGTAAAAATGGAACCTTTGGAATAATTGTGAAAATAGTTTTGCAGGTAACGTGCTTTGTACCTGTACAGTTTTTCCCAGACCCATGTCGTCACCCAGGATACACCCTCTGGACCGCATGTAGTTGTTGTAAATGAACCTGATGCCCTCTCTCTGGTAATCCCTCAGGTATCTGTTGATGGTGTAGGGGACTCTGTCTCCATCAACATCACTCAGATTTAAGGGGACGCACAGCCTGGGGTCTGTGGTGCTGCTGGGAAACAAAGGTTTCTCCTGGGTGAAGTGACTGGAGCCTGGTCTCATTAGTTTCGAGACAGGTACAGCCTCCTCCTCTTCCTCATCATCGAACAGCACCCATGCTTTAGTGTCATTATTATGAGAGGTGGTCGGTCTCTGAATGGTGGCTTCTCGCAGGGTGCCATCTCTCGGGTCAGGAGCCAGACAGGTGTCACCTGTGCGCCATATTTCTATGACACAATACACGCATTTTATTAGCTAACCGTGCAGCATATTTTTTTTTTAAAAAAACATTCCAGTGCTTACGTAGAGCACATTAGGCTTATCATTTACTATCTGCTTCAGACTTCAAACCTTTTCCAGCTGCAGACGTTGAAGCCATCAGAGTGTCTTGAAAGCTTCCTCTTCTTCATGTGGAGGAAAAGTCACTGTAGCATGCTAGCTAGATTGATTAGCTTAGCTTAGCTTTACAGCAGAAAGAAGAAGGAGCGACTGATAATATAAAAACGGAAAATTAAGCTTCTGTAAGTCATTAAATTCCCAGTGATGTTACTAAATCCTCCGTCTGAGTCCATTTATCAGGCGGGAAAAAGTTCAGAGACACAGAGCAGGAGCAGCTGCAGCTCCTCTGCTGCTGCTGCTGCTGCTGGCTGAATGTTTATGTAGTTTGACAACCAGGGCGGCACTTTCGAAGGATTTCACCGATTTAAAAAAATTAAATAAATAACTAAAAGTCTGCTCTAAAAATTAGACACTTCTTATTTTAAACAATTATAATTTCAGTTTTTCGGTCGACGTTTTTTTGTTGCAAATTTCACTGTCGGACATTTTGTCGAAAGTGCTGTAGAGAATCTATAAATTACATTTCTAGAAACTTAAACGATAGATAGATAGATAGATAGATAGATAGATAGATAGATAGATAGATAGATAGATAGATAGATAGATAGATAGATAGATAGGCAATTCCCTTATTCATATATACAGGTCCTGTATTTAAATAGCATTTTTACCTCCATAGGATACATGATAATATATGAAAGTAAAGGATTTGTACAGCTCATTCACAGTGTACTATTATGTACCACATTAGACAATTGTAAAATGTCATCCTCCCATATATGATTAATATTAATATAGTCTAAATGCACTATTGAATTTACAGTAGTTACAGTTTAGAACGATACTGGTAATCATAAATGTGTTTGCATGTTTCTATTTCTATGACCTTTACATTTTTTTTCTATATAGAATATATAATTTTTAAGTTTTAAGTTTTATTATGTCATAGTAGATACTGGGTTTTGCAGTACCAGGTCACACTTTGAAGAAGACTGTCCAAAACTTTGAGTGAATATATAATGGAGCATTTTAATGTTTAAGATATCACTGAATATCTGAATCCTTCTTACTTAACGGTCCTAAATGCAGGGACATGATCTGGAGTTATAAAACATCTGCTATGATGATTGTATCACTTTACAAACAATCTAACAGCAGCACCGTTTTAAATCCTTGGTCACTATTTGACCATAAACGGTCAAACAAATGGTCTGTCGATGACGCTGCGGTAAAACTGTGCACAGAGAGAAAACACAGCAGCATCATCACATCAACCAATACTGATCAGCAGACACGTCACACACACGTTTTGACAGCACGTGAAAACAAAGAAATATTTATTGAATGCACACAAAAGACCTGAGACTTGGTGATTTGTAGAATTACAGGAAATGGAGTGTGAACAAACCTGTTTGCTTGTCTTCTGGGTTTGATATGATGGCCATCAGTAAGCTCACTTTTGTCTGTTGCTATGCAGAACAGGCTTGTAAACACAAAGTCACACTGTGTCAGTTCTCCATCCCCGATTAGACTTTCCCTAAACGCTGGCCGTGGTGCTCCAGATGAGGCACGACTAGGTCCGCTTCTCGACATGGTACACTGCCATACAAAAATGGAACTTTTTGTTCCTGTTTTCTCAACTCTGGGAATTTATAGGGCAGCTGCCACAGATGTTCTCATAAAGAAGGCCCAAACACTGATGTCAAACGGTTTACATACTGCACTAGATCTCACACACACTTGTTCTCTCACTGAACCGCGAGGGCTTTCTCTGGCTTCATTTATAATAATACATTACCACTCAAGCAGATACAGTTGGGATAAATAGATCATTGGCTGCAGTTAAGATGTTCTCCTCAGCGGTCATTTTCACAGATGAGTAGCTGTTTGTTGAGTGACTGTGGCACATGGACCATGTTGGGCTTTGGCTTTAATTTTCTGAAATTGTTTTTAAACTTGAATGTAGCTTTGCACTTCACTAAGTTTGGAGGAAATGTGGGATGTTCCATTTTATGAGAACTTTAAACATGTGTGGCTCGTGAGGTGACAGAATACTGACTTCTCTGCTCCTGATGACTGTTAAAAAAAACTGCTTCGAACCAAAATTTAACCAGAACTGTCTACATTTTTTTTTCCCCTGTTGTGGTCTAAATGTAAAGATCTGTAGACAGAGACAGACAGAGACAGTGGTTTAACATTTTGAGTCTGCATCTTCAATCCTTGACTTTTCACACATAAAATGATGCGAATCTGAAGGCATTCTTGAGGAAGTAACCAGATCCTTTACTTAAGTAATAGAAGTAATGTCAAAGTAAACCACAGAAGTGACATAAGCTTAATGTACCTAAAGCTCTTGTCTGTAGGATTAAGTGGTATCTTGCAGTGTGGTTGCAGATTGCAACCAACAAAATGTCTAGTCTCCTACCTTCTCCTACAAAGGCTGCTAAAAACATTTTTTTAAAAAGTAAAAGGTTCTCAGTGTTGGTGTGTCCATTCTGAGCTACCATAGAAACACTGCGAACTCCACTGAAGAGGATCGCTCGCTCAGTAGATGTAAAAGTTGTCATCTAAGGTAACAAAAACACAACAATTCTCATTTTCAGATGAATATACATGAATTAAAACATAGTTTTAATATAATATTTCACTTCTGCTATCAGATCCTCTAAAATCTCTATATATGTTACAATACACTGGACCCTCAGAGTGTCAACAGAAAAATAATTCATATTGCAGAAGATTATAGTAAAAGAAAGAAATGAGAAAGAATTAGAACAAAGAAGAAAAATCCAAGTGAATTCCAAATATTTTAAAGTTCTAATTAACTACAGGACGAGCGTAAATCCACTTAATCCCTTTCTAACCCTGCTGTTGAGTAATGGTTGTGTATATAACACAGTTACGTCAACTGTGTGGCTTTTTGAGGTGCCTCATGAAGTAAGGTCAACTTCACCATATTTATGTATAATCTCTAAAGACAGAAAGGGAACTGTTTCATAATTTCTTCTAATCAGGTCAGGAAGGTGCATTCTCTCGCATCCGCCATGAAATTTCCCCACTGGCGTTCCTGTGACCCACCTGGGTTGATTTAAGCAAATTTAAAACGTATTTCTCCGGACAAGGTGTTTCCTGCAGCCATCACTTTCATCTCAGCCAGATTAATTAGGCTGAATTAAGGTTTGATTTCGAATAAAACGTAGCGTCGGACCAGTCGCTGCTAAACTTCTGTTGTAGGTCATAATCAGTAGTTGGAGAGGAAGACCTGAATGGAGGTCTTGTCCTGCTACCAGGAGCTTCGGAAAACTCTCGGTCTGTGCTCCACCGCCTCGTGAGTCAGAGGGTCCTCCACGGGCCAAAAGCAATTACCGCTATGCCAAAAATGACAGTTTCAACTTCATACGCACTGATTTCAGAGATGGAACATTAGGTTGATAATTCATGTTTATTTTTTTTCCTCCCTCTTTTCTTGTTTTCCTTTCCTATCCACTTCATTAGCGTCTTAATAATTCTACGTGGGTGTGAGTGTGTCTTCACTTCAAGAAACTAATGAATAAATATGACGTAGCATTTCTAAAATCAACATATCACACATGGTTTTTAATCAGAAGGGTTATGAAGTTTTGGATATGCTGCCCTGCTGCCCTGGATATGCTGTTCGGATGTCATTTTACTGATTAAATGTGGTTATTCAGAAGTGAGTTACACAAGAAATAACTGATTTTTTTACTCAGTTTTTTCACATCAATGTAACTTACTGCATGACACTTTTTTTCAACCTGTCAATTCACAGGGCTGGGCAATTTGGCATTAATAAAATACTGGGATATTTTCAGGCAATACACAATATACTGTAATCTCAAAAGATCGTCATAACTGGGCATCAAAATGGAATATCACAATCATTTTTTTACCCAAAACCTCAATATCAATATTATGTCTATGTTGTAAGGATGACCTGTAATCTTTTGATAAATAAGTAAATAGGATATGTGGATATAATGATTAAGCACGAAAAAGGGGAAGTATTAAAAACAAGTAGAGCAGTCTGCTATGTTCAGATTATAACATCGCTCGACCATAATGTAGCCTTTAAATAATGGAAAAGACAACACCCATGCTATATCAGGATCACCATCAATTCAAATCTAAAACCACATATAGTGGCATATCGCAGTGACCATCTGCCCCGCTGCAAAGAATGGCCTTTTATTGACTTATTTATGTATTTGTTTATTTATTTTTATTTTTTTTACTGTATTTGAAAATTAGGAATAATTACATTATGCTGTCAGAGACTCACAATAACACCCTCAGCCTCAGTTGGAAAAACAAGCAGTTTTAGTGGATGTGACTTTGATGGTCAGAGTTTCCCCAAAGGATTACGTTGCAGCCGTCTCGCAGCTGCCAGCTGAGGAGATCTACTGGACTGATTCCAAAACTTTTGGAAAGTCTGAGTACTTAACACACGCACGCAAATCATGTAGATGTCGGGCCCTGGTTTAAAGATAAAAAATATTGGAATTTCCCTTTAAGATATGATTCTCTTCTTTTTTGTAACAATTTAACAATCATTTGAGTTGATAGAATAGTTTGTGTCCTTGCGCTTGTTGACAAGGTGACATTTCCAGAGAATGGATCAATGCAGGTAGGAGACCAAATTGTCTAAAGGCCAAAATAAGAGACATAAGTTGAAACTTATTGTTTTTCAGATGCAGCCATCATCTCGTCTTCGACTTATTTATCATCGTCAATGATTCCATGGATTCTGAAAGTCAGGGCTCGTCGCTATTTAGTGTCTATCCAGCAAGGCAGGAGACAATAAAAGTAACGCAATGCTTTTTAATGAGGTTGTATGAACCTTGAATCTCTTCCAAGCAGCTTTGAACATTTTCCAGTTTTCCTCCCCTTCACCTCGAGCTATCATGCACCGTCTCTTTCCCTTTTATCTACCTCTCGCCTACTGGAGCCACGTCACAGGGTTCTGCATGTACAAATGAAATATCTGACATTTGAAAGGCCATTGTTCATCTTCATCATTTCCGTCATCTGTTCTCGGGGAATCCTGCTACCTCTGCTGACCGCTTTGGGGCCACAGACGTCCGCGATGACACAACTGATTCTGTTCAGTGAGTTGATTTACAACGTACAAGCCTCTGATGACCCGAATTTGATGGCTTGTCCCTTTTGTCCTGCAGTGAGATGGAAAACTCTGTAGAGCAACATATTTACGATCAAACAGCCCCCTCATTACACTGCAACCCCGTAGAGGAGCCTTTTGTTCGTCCACTTCGGCCACACTAACTACATCAACCAGAAAGTAGAACTGACTGTGGCGTCTGTGCATGTGTATACAATGTGTGCATCCTTGTGTTTGTGTGGTTTATGTCTTGCTATTGAAGTCTCAACTGCCCCCCTTGAAACAGCTGATTAAATGGCCGACACCACGGGGCAGAAACGCGACATAGAGAGGGGAAAGCCTCAGATTCCTGTCTCCGCTTTACTCCATTCTGATCACAGCCGCCATCCTCCTGCCAGGCACGCTGGACCGGCACACAGCGCTTGGTCTTGGAATGAAATATCTGGCTGCTAGACAATATTTCCCCCCCCCCACTTCTCTGAGCCACCCCTAACCCAACATGAACACCGACAGGGACTCAAAGAGCTGCATGACTGCACGTCCCAACAATGAGGCCACACAAAAACCACCAACTCAGCAGAACTGGACGTCCGTTTCTCAGGCGTTTAAGCATGCAATTATGTTCCCCTCCACTCCCCACTTCACAATCAGGATCGGGGTGGGGGGGAGCACAACGTGGTGTCTGTAGTAGTTCAGTTCCTACAGGGGAGATGTGGAGACAAGGGTACACTGCCGTCTTGATTAGAAGGATTTTCTTTGCAGTAGCTGCTGTGCGTGAAGAGAGATAAAAGTTGAATGGAGTTCTTATGTGCATGGGTGAATGTATGGGTACAGTTCTGCGTGACCCAACGATTTTGTGCCTGGGTGTCTCTGTATTTGCATGAGCCTAATACTATAATACCAAAATGTATATAGTGGTTTCTTTTTTTTTTTTTTTTTACTACAGGTATGCATAATGCCCTCATGTGAGTTTGCATATGTGTGTCAGTGTTTTACGAGATGTTATCCAGTGGGGAGCAGTCCTGCTGAGGGTTAGGCCATGCATCCATGCATGTAGCGCACACACATCCACCATATGGGGTCCAGAGGGGTTTGCGGGGGCCAGGCCAAGCCGTGCTTATGGACCATTTAGCACACATTGCTTTCTCCTCTCTGCACTGCACTCCCCTTAACACACAAGTCAGGGCTGGAAAACTTCACAGTGAATCACAGAGAAAAGGCCCCATAAAGGCTCAGAGGATCTAACCCGCAGGATATACAGATCTGTGTTTATTGGCATATTTGTCCATTTTTCCATTTTCCTTCATGTTATTTCTTCAATAGTGCGAGTGTCACCTGTTTAAATCTGTCAGTGGTGCTGCAGGGTGTAGCATGGCCTGTCAAAGCGCATTCTCGTGAAATACAACCACACAGCCAGTTTAGGGAATAAACGGCTGCTATATTGCAGTATGCAGGAATGTAACTTATTTCGTGTCACTTCCTCCCACGCTTTACCTCTGATGATGGTGGGTGGGTGAGTCTCTAAATCACTCACAGGTTGTTTTGACTGATTCCACAGTCAGCCATCCTAGAAAAGTAGTTTGCAACGAGCTAGTCCTATCATGATTTAGTCTGCTCAGTCATTTTGGTTGGTTTTGGTCTTCCGTAATCGAACTCTGCCGTCAGCTCAGACCCCGTCACTCACACCTGTCCGCCCTTAAGCCAGTGGAATCATCTCACATGCTTTCCATCTCCACTCACCTGTTTCCCATTAACTCATCACTTCTCTAGTGTGTGTATATATATATATATATATATCTCCCAGATTGTCTTTAGTTTGATCTTTGTACCATAGCCTTCCTCTGTTTTTGTTTTTTTGTTTGATTTTGTTTGCCTGGATTTTTGTCACCTTAAACCACTTTCCAAGTCAAAGGTTGGTAACATATCATCTAACACGCTTTGTTGCCGGCTCCTCAGTTGCATAAAGTTGAGGTCTACTTTATATAAATCAAGTAATACAACACAGTTGCTCCTTGTAGTACAGTTTCTAAAATAGTGTACATCGTCCATCTGACCTTTTACGCGCCCTGTTGCCCAGGCAATACTGCTGCCTTTGTTAATGGATAAAACTATCGCGCCGTGGTGAACAGGTAATGCTGACACTTAACCATCTGAGAAGTAATGTGAGGATTCTACAGCATAGATGGAAAACCACAGCTGAGTCAGCAGGGGCAACAGGAGCATGATTTCTGCGATGCAGGCATGTTTAGGCTTTAGATATCTGGGCCATTACTTAAATATCTCATTGACATTAACATGCTAGTGATATTTGGTCCAGCAGCAACCTAATTTAGTTTAGACCAAGGACTAAAAAGAAAATGTGTATAATTTAGCTGTCACACTTGGTAATGAACATCTACACATACCATGTACGCACACACTTAGTCATCAGCTATAGCTCACCTACAGTCACAATGCACAGTGACTTAATATCGGGAGTTACCCAGAACTTCCACTCATCTCTCCCCTTCCATCTATCTCCCTCTTCTGTCTCCTTTTTGCTTCACTTTTCCGTATCCTCCCTCCTTCCTTTCATCCCTCCCTCTCTCGGTCTGTCTGTGTGTGGTCCGGAGACACTATAAATCCCAAGCTCACACATGATGCCACCCAACGCGACACTCAGGCCTCCTTATCCACAGTATACCATGTCAGACCACATGGGTCAAGGCCATTTATGCCTCGACATGCGCATAGAGGCCTTAATGAACTCTTTCCACTCAGATAAAAAGACAATATATAACCACTTTGATATGGGATAACTGTTACCTTATGTATTTCCACTCATTGTGAAAGTGGTTCACTGTCTCAAGTGGTTTGTGGGTGTCCTTGTTGTGTGAGAACTGACTGTGGATTACAAGTAGCCTCAGAGATGAATTGAAATAAGGGAATCTTCTATACCAGTGGATCCCAACTTTTGTTGTTTGGCATAGCTAACCTCAGTCCTGTCAGATGAGTTCAAATAGGCTCATCACATTGCAAATGGGATTGATTTCAGACCTTCAAACATTGCAGCAAGGTGGGCTGGTCTTGTTTCTCCTCGTGAGTCTGTGCAATGTTCTCCTGGAGACACCTGGCTACTTTGCAAAGTGTTTATAAGTCTTCTTGTCGGCCTTTGGATGTTGTCATTTTAATGGCATCACAACTGTTCAAAATACAGTCAAGACACATCACAGGTAGGGAGTTGAGATTAAAATCTTGTCTCTACTATTTATCTAAAATCCATTATAAAAGAAATTGCTATGATAGCCTACTTTCTTTTAGCAAGCTAACTAGTTCAAGTGTTTACAAATGTTTAACTGTTTTGACAGATTACATAGATAAATATTTCAACTGCTTATGTATTAAAGCAAGTTAAATCTAGCTGTTACCATTACCTATTTAGCAAGCTACTTCAGCTGGTTAGCCTATTCATTTCCACTAGCTGACTTTAGCTTATTGTTGTCATTACCTATTTAGCAAGCTATTTCAGCTGGTTAGCCTATTCATTACCACTAGCTGACTTTAGCTTACGGTCGTCATTACCTATTTAGATGACTATTTCTGTGGGTAAGCTTTTCACTACCGTTAGTTAAATCAGGCTAACGTTATCATTATTGATTTTGCAAACTAGTCTATTTCAGCTGGTTAGTCTATTCAACAGCAAACTCTGTTTTCATTACTGATTAGGCTACATAACAAACTATTTCCACTGGTTATTCATTACAACTAGTTAGTAATAGCTAACTGTTACCATTTTGCTATTTGAGCTGTGTTTACTTTGATAAAACATGTTCAGCTGTTTCTTCTTTAGCTATTTTTATGATATTTCACAAGTCATCAGTATTTGCAGCTAACTGTTTCAACTGTTTATGTTTTAACTCTTGTGTATATTTCAATCACCAAACCATTAGCGTATTAAGTTTTCATATAGCAAGTGAATGCTAACAAGTTGCAACCATAAACTCTATGCCTGCTGTGAGCTGTTCTCTACTGGTCATTGTCAAAATACTCTGGTTAAGTTCAACATTGCATACATTTGTCAAGCTGTTTTCTTAGTTAATTGTTGTTTTTCCTTCTTAACATAAAAATGTGGATACATAAGGATAATAATATTGATGTTTCTGAACCAGGTCATGTGCCCCCCCAGCTGGCACTTGCAGAAGTAGGCCAAGGCCACCTTGCTCTGGTGTTATTTGTTGTCGTTACCTTGACTTTTCATCCAAAGCCATTGTAGGGACTTGCTTTAACAAATCCAATCTCTCGTGGCTCACACTTGTCTTTCTTTGTCCCTGCTTAATTAATCCAAAAGACACACTCTGTTTGCACATCCTGTCTTTCTCCTGGATGTTACACAACTGACTACAATCCAAACTGTGTCATAATCCCACATAGCCTACTGGTGACAGAGAGGGATTAATCTCATTCAGCCCTGAGGCCCTGGGAACAGTGGAGGCGTTGAAAAATAAAGCTTAAACTCTCCATGTCTTGGCCCGGCCAGCTGGGTGGTCTCAGAGGCATAAATATCATACTAAGTGACCGTCCTCTCTTTAGTTCACATCAGCACATTCAAACAAACAGAGAGTGAGGACACGACGCTAGAGTCGAGATAGAGACATGCAACAGTGGGCACACAACCCGTCTGGTCTGCCACGGTCAGGCTGAGGGAAGGCGAGATGTGGAAAAAGAGAAAACTATGAAGAAGAGGGAATGATAGAGAACGAGTCAACATATTTGACAAAAAAAAAAGTGAAAATGAGAGAGGAAAGGCAGCAGAAAAAGTGTCAGGGAGAGATCCTCGCGCTGCTCTGTGTGTGGTCTATAGACCTCCAGGCTTGTTCCGGGGTGAGTGTATGAGTGCGCCCTTCCTGGGCTCAGAGAGGAAGGGGGGAGAATAAAATGAGGAGAAAGAGAGAAGTCTGCACAATAAAGGGAATGTTTGCCTCCGCTTGTGTATGAGACTGAGTGACTGAGCAGTTCTTTTATGTGGAATAAGCAAGCAAACACTGGCATGTTTGGCTCGCCTCAGGGAGATTACTGTGTTATTTGCAAATATACCAACCAAGCCCGCCCAACAGAGTCGCTTTTCATCGGGCCATCACCCAGCGAGAATGAAGCCCTTTTTCTGCCTGACACACGTTGTCACAGGATTCTCAAAATACTTGTGCGTCTGCATATATGCTGGTGCGCGCATGGCGTAGGTGTTGAGAAACACTGCCCATGCATACACAAAATATGCATAACAAAGTTGTTTGCGCTTTATAGAAATGCGTACACTTAGCGCATGTGAACGGACTGGGCTCACAGAGCCAGACGCAGAGTGCCCGCGTGCACATACATCAAACACACGCACATACTTGCGCTCAATTAAAATCAAGTGAGGCCTCAAACCCTGAAACCATTTCCAGAGACATTTTGTGCCCCTGAAAGTGTAGCCTGCATCTTTAGTCTAGGGGACTGCAAAGACTTGAGGGTCTGGTGCTGACCAGACAGAGTTACATGTGAGCCCAACTGCTCTGTGCCCCAAACACAGAGAGACCCACATACCCTTCTTTAAAGACCCTGATTGGACTCCATCCGTCATCTTGTTAGGGTTGAACCAGAGGTTTTTTCCACCTTTGACCTGGAGGGGAACAGATGTCAGCAAATGTACACAATACACACCCACACTGGCACATAACCAGACACAAACATCGGGGGTACAGATATGGGATTACATTTGATTAAGCCTGCTTTTGAACCTTCTTTGGAAAAATATACACGCACAAATACGTTGAGTGCACAATCACCTTCTCCGCTCTCGGAGGATTTAAACACACAGTGTGTCATTTCTGCAGCCAGGGAGTCCCTCAATCAAAACTGTGATAGCTTGTGACATAGTTTGATGATTTCTTGAATCGACGTGGGATCATGGGAGCTACTGTCTTGATTGCAAAACAACCACCATCATCTATGAAAATCAACCTAACATGACTCATAAATTTGAAGTTCAACTCCTGGTCTTGTTTGCCACCTTCTTTTCTCACTTTCTGATGTATTACTTATAGCGACAGGCGAATTGGGTTTTGGGTCATTTTTAGATGTTTAAATGCATAAAAATTATGTATCATTTGAAATATTTAAATATATTAGGCGTGGCTTTTTATGATCTAGTAACAGTGATGTTCATTTGCAACAAACATTGTGTTCAGGGGTCTTATGGGGATCAGCATAATTGATATAATGTCTGTACCCATGTTGAAGTGATTTGGGATTTATTTTTTTATTTCTGATGTCACTCCGTAAAACGATGGGAATTATACAGTATGAGCCAAAATGGTTTGTCGAAATTAAGGATGGAAAGCGTCAGAGCTGGGTGATTTGTCATTTAGCATCTGGTTTACAGCTTTTTACAGGGTTCGTCTGGTGTAGTTAACTTGGTGAACAAATTTTTTTATTTCTCAAGGGTCAGCTTCGTGATCGGAGCGCAGCAGTCGCAACACTTGAAATAGAGCCGAGCGGTTAAACATCTTCTTGCAGTGGGTGGATTGAAACACATTCATCTGATATTCAGGCAGGATCCTCACCCGCAGCCAAACAGTGATGTATGTAGGAAGTGTTTATCAAGTCGGGATTCTTTTTCTCTGAATTACAGCATGTGTTGAGGTCATCAGCCGCAGCCCCACATGGCCCTCGGTGCAAGCAGGATGTCTTCGCTGACAGCTAGAAATAATCAGCTTCATTAGTCACTTTGCTTCGGTGACACACATATCTGCAAAGACAGAGACACGCACACATACACCAGAGCTACATACACCAGACCCAAGTAAGGCTTCACACACATTAACATCTACACTACACATACACCATGCATATCTTTGTACCCGTTAGTCTGGGCCCTTCATTTCCCCTGCCCCTCAAACAAAGCCTTCTTATACCACACATGCTCCAGTTATTCCTCAATCCAGAACCAGACCTCCAGCCGTCCTATCATCCTTCTGTTCATGCAGACATACAGACAACAGTGATGGAATCATACTCAGTACATTTACTCAAGTGCTGTGCTTCAGTACAAATTCAAGGCAAATGTATTTCACTTGAGTATTTCCATTCTGTGCAACTCTGTAGTATATCTCAGAGGCAAATATTGTTTGCTTTACTTCACTGGATTTTTTGCTTAAATTGCTAGTTACTTTTTAGATTTAGACCTCCAAATGTGTTGATTCTCAATGTTTGTGGTGATCTGAAGGTGAAAGTGCTCCTTTCTGTGATGAGAGAGTAATTCTACTTCTTAAGATAAATAAACTTTACCGTAACTACAGGAGTGAAATGCACTGTAGTAGTAATTTTGATCCCAAAACATCATTATAGTTTAACAATGTCAGAGACCATTTTTCAGCATAATAAGTACTTCTACATTTGATACTTGAACTCAATGTTGCCAGTTGCCACTTACACACTTTCAGAGTATCTTCCCATTGAGGTGTCAGTGCTTTTACTTGACTAAAGGATCTGATTTGCAATTGAAGTTGGAGTGCTAAATGGGCGTCTCTCTGGTTTTACTCTATGACACACACACGCACACACACGCACACACACACATACACACACACACACACACACAGGCATGTGGTCTTCCTTTAGGGCCTCATCTTTACTGCAGTAACCCATGGAGATGTTCGGGCTGGTGACGGGTCACTGACTTATCTGCTTCGGTGCTCCAGCTCTAAAACACTAGAGAGAAAAAACAGAATCAGATTAGGTCCACACTTCAGCGCTAACAGTAACCAGTTTATGAGCTACACCTGTAAAAACTAATACAATCCAGCACAATAGCGCAGTGTTGAATACTATAATGTTCTTTTGTTAACAGTGTTAGAGAGGTTTGGATTTGATTCCTCTCTCAGGACATAGTTAGTGGTGGTGGTGAGGAGACTTTTTACTGTATGTTGCCACAACCACTAAGCAATATAGTTAGATATAGCCTGTGGGTTTTGTGAAAAGACAAAATAGAGGAAGGGTTTATGGAAACATGTTCAGAACCACATACAGAACATGACTTATAAAGAAGAGCAGTATGTGGCGTACTACTAATTTGAGAGCTTTTAGGATATTTCTGGATTTAATTCAACTGTAAAATGCCCGTCTTATGTGAGATATATAGCTTAATTTAAAGGGAAATTCTAGCATGAACCCTTTTTTTTATGTTTTTGGGCGAGCAATACCACAGCAATAGCTGCAACATTATCCACTGGGGCAACTCAAACCATCAAAATGACATCCGTTAAAAGCGTTCTTTACACTCACAGGCTAGGACTGTTATTCTAAGTGTCTGACAACATTATGGAAATGTTTTTGACGGCAAAAACACAAGTCTCGTTCAAGGCAAAGTCTCGCTCTGAAATCCTGCAGAGGTTGTTGCAAGAAGACAACGGTGGAAACGTGAGTCACAGTTGGAAAAGAGGAGTTTATAATCTACTAAACTGATTTTGACAGTCTAGATGAAGCAACAACTGTAACTGCTTGCCTCGTGAGATTTCAAACCAAGATGTAATAAAACCAGACTTGTTTTTCTGGTAACAAAACGGATGTCATTATTTAACAAAAAGGTCTCTCTCCATGGGAATTATTACCCCAGTGTTGTCAGACACTTATAAAATATCAAAATATTTAATAATAATAAATGGGTAGTCAAATCCTTGTTCAAGCCGGCTGTCATTCCTGTTAAATCCTTGCTCCATCGTCTTGGACCCGACCTTCCTCAAAGATAGTCTTGAACTTGACTTAAGTGGTTGTATATAACACAGAGAAGGAGAGTGCTGTTTTACAGGGTAGCCCAAGGTGCATTCCCACCTATGCTTGTGAATCATACAGGTGTGCCCTCCACAGGAGACCTGCGTCTGTGTGTTGCGAGGTCACGTCCCCGTGTTTACCCACCCGTCCATCCAACCAGACACATTCACCATTTACATCCAGCATGCAGGAATGTTTATGACACTCTGTTAAATATAGTGATGGCTCGGTGTGTCTCCATGAATTAAGGCCTTTCCTATAAAAAGAAGAAAAGGAGGGTTCCCCTGGGGCACGTTTGGGGCGCTCTCCCTGCAGCACAATAGTTTTTACACGCGGCGCTGGAGAGCTATAACTGAGCTCTGTGTATACGCTGTGACTTCACGCTGTCCGCTAAATACAAGCCAGAAACCCTATCTGACATTCGCCGGGTCTTTTTTTTCTTTTTTTATTGTGAGAAGTTTAAACAGTGGTCCTGTTCTGTTTCATTTCTCTTTAAAAGGCGTTGTGGCTGGTTTTTTTGTGCCACCATACCTCTGGAAATAACAGAAGACAATAAAACCCCAAAAGTTCCCCTGGTCTCTCTGTGAGTAATGGTAAACATGTCGCTGACTGACTGACACCACTGACTTCCTTTCTACCTTTTAATCAAAAATATTTTGCCTGTCAAAGCTCATTTGGAGATTGATAAAGTTGCAAACACATTCAAACATTTCATTCGCATGCCTTCAAAATTCAGACTGCAATCAAAAGATGCTGTGAAAGACATTTGTGGGGTCATTGATAATTGCATCTGCCTTGCTCAATGTTCTGCCAGCGCTCTTGTCTTTCTGACCAGCAAATAAATGAGAAAGTTGAGATACTTTTCAGTTAAAAAAAGTTACAAAATATGATCAGTGTTCTTTTATCTGCTCAAAAATGTATGCCAGCAATAACTTTTGAATGACTTTTTCCATGTACTGAGTCAGTTTTAGACACGTTTAAACCTGGAAAAATGATAAATTGCCCCAGCACAAACATCTCTCAAGTCACACGTTCATGTGATTCATCTTACTGTATAATATACATACTAACAATGTTTTACAAAATGGTATTTTTTATCAAAATGACTTAATTTACTAAACCTTCATCCTACTCATCTTACTCAATTATCTGTAAATAAATGAAAATGTATTTACTGTAATTTTCTTCCTTTCCTCACCCCGGTCTTTCTTTTAATAATAACAACACCACAATGAAAAACCATTGCACTGAACTGACAGATATGATTGATGAGAATAAATATGATGAAATGTAAGAAGTATAATCTAATCCCTTCACCTCTGCTCCTCTCAAAAATCTGTGCAACTGCTACAGGTTAAACCACGAGGGGAAGCATAAACCTGGCACAAATCTTTAAATCCGCGCTCACCTCTTTGCCAACAGCCACAGGCGCTGTGTTCCACATTACATATGGACTGTGATATGGATATGTTAATAAACATATGTATAAACATGGCTTTTTGACACACGATCATGTTTTTCATATTTAAAAAGCATTTGTTCTACACCCTGCCAATGTTTTGCATGTCATCCATTTTGTTTTCCTCCGGTGACATGCTACAAAACAACTCGGAGGAAACAATGGAGCCTGCCGGGCCCCTCAATCAGAGTCCAGGCCCGGCCTCGACCAGAGCCAGATGTGGCTCTCGAGATGCTGATTATGTTTGTCTTGTTTACAAATGCAGCTCAGAACAGATTCCTCATTTTCTGGCCTTGGTTCCCCCTCGCTCTCGGATCTATATACACAGGCTCTCATTCTGACATAAACTGCAAACAAAGAGCATTTCGGTTCTGTCATATAAAAGGACGTGTTTGTTAGAATACGTCGCCCGGGGCCACAGTTTATGGCACCGGTGCAGTGGTGGTGAAGGTTATGTGAGTCTGCTCATATCGCTTGTTTACTCAGGAGAAAAAAATATGGCAGAAATCTCAGTGACAGTTAAAAGTATGGGGATAGTTCCCCAAGTGTCATATTGTTCCGAGAGGACGGAGGAAGACTTGATCATGACTGGCAAAGTGAAGCTGAGACTATCCAGAATATTCTCATTTATTACCACAAGAATTCAAATATCAAGTCATCTCTTTTCTATACATGGTTGTCCCTATGTGTTCACATTGTAAGAATAAGAATAGAATAAATTACAAAATTCTGCGTTCTGCTGTATTTGCAGCGTTGGGTAACCCTGCTGGGGTTCGTCCCATATCATCAGGCCTCCCACTGTGCCCCCATTTGAGGTCAACCAATATAGCCCCCTGCACCCCTCGCAGTCACTCTGGCAGGAAATGACTTCACGCACCGAGAATGAACCCACACCATCAGACAACAACCCCCTTCACCCAAGGTCAAATGTCGACAGAGTCATGGGGGAGTCAGGGTGTGTGTGTTTGAAATGTGTGTGAGGGCAGTCTCTGATCAATTGTCAGCGGTGGACAGTTTGAGTGACTCATGTATTTGTGTGAGCGATTCTGTGGTATGTCAGGCATGTGCGACTGTCCATTTGTATGTGTGTGTGTGTTTGAATATGTTTTGTTTGTGGTGTGTAGGTGTGTGTGTTTATGTCCTTATGGGCAGGTGGAGGCACTTTTGATCATCTGTCTATGTTGTGTGTGTATATGCATTTTGAGTGTGTGTGTGTGTGTGTGTGTGTGTGTGTGTGTGTGTGTGTGTGTGTGTGTGTGTGTGTGTGTGTGTGTGTGTGTGTGTGTGCGTGTGTGTGCGTGTGTGTGTGTGTGTGATGGGGCTTTTTTGGGTCTCCTTTACAGTCATGCATGACCTCTTGTGGAATGACCACTCAAAACAGTGATGGAGTGGGGCCACTCACTTCATTCAGATGTCATGATAGTTACTGGAAGAACACTTCAGAGCGGATGTGCCCCCTTCCCTCCTCTCGGTAGAATGTGTGTGTGTGTGTGTGTGTGTGTGTGTGTGTGTGTGTGTGTGTGTGTGTGTGTGTGTGTGTGTGCGCGCGCGCGTGTGCGTGGGTGTGTGTGTGTGTGCGTGCGTTCCTGCGGAGAGTTGTGTAACTTTGTACAAGGGACCGCTAGTGAGGACTTGTCGAGCGTTGGACATGTCTTTATTATCAGCATAACATCTTGTAATACTTCTACCAGGTTCACAGCTTCACAGTTTCTATTATTGTAAGGCAAAACAATAGTAGAAGAAAAGAGTGTTGAAATAAGGCATCAACAGTGTTCTCTAAGTGAAGCCAGAGAGTGACGGTGCCAATGGTAACAACTGGGTGCAACTTGGAAATGATATCAGACATAAATGGTTAGTATCTCACCGATTGACCCTCAACATGTGGAAGTTTAAGGGGCATTGACTCAAGAGGGCATTGTTTGGTTTTGCTTTAATTATCCTTGAATTCAACAATAAAACCACACAAATATTTGCAAGTCAACCTTAAATTGTTTCAGTGTGACTACAGAGGGTTTTATACTTCCTGAAAAGGATTCCCAGCACTGACTCTTTTCAATAACTGGTCCTGATCCACATTATTAAACAATTGTATTATTATTTTAATGGTTTATTATGACCAATTTCATCTAGAAATCTGCGATTATTGATTATAACCATTTTATGTGACGATTGCATATGACTGAAAGCTCCAGAACTGTTTCCAAGGTCAGTGAGACCGTCTCCCTCTCTCTTGCTTATACAAGCCTGTGGACCTGTGGAAGTTGTTTAATGCCGCTGGATTGGAAGGACTCGAGTTGGATTTTCAACAACAGTCTAAAGGATGTGACTTTATGCACGTTATCTAGTGCCTCATCTCAGTGCCCCTCTCCGCTCTGCTAACAGACAGCAACAGTAGCTAACATTAGTTTACAAATGAAGCCTGCTTACATAAACTAACGACCAGCCTCCAGCACCACACAGAAGAGCTCCACTGATATACCTGTTTTCAGGCTGCAGGTGGTCCGACTTGTTGTCAAAAATATAGTTTTTACCGCAAACATGGCTGGAAATTGTCCCAAGGTCTCCTTAAAAATACCCACAAATGCTGAAACACGGACTTCATTCGCGATCACTGGCATGGCAGTCACTGTTCCCTCCACCTTCTGACTTTGAAAGTCAGGTAATAAATATAATGTGACAAAATATGACCCATTACATTATGTGGGGGTATATGCATTAACATATTATGCACACACATTTCCGTCTAGTTTATGACTCAGTCCAGACCCTGTTAACGGCCATGCAGCGTCCCCATCTTTTTCTTGTTTTGTTGAACCAGCACATCAGCAGATTTCTACTTCGTCCAAATGACTTCACAATTGCAGACGAGTTAAGCTCACCATTAACGATCATATTTTATGTCCAGATACTTAAGGGGAACCATTTGTCTTGGGTGAATTGAACTGACTGTCTTACAGAGTATAGCAGGGCTCTTGTCTCATGTACAGCTGCACAGTGTATGTCAGGATCAGGGCGGCTCCGCATTGTGCTGAGTTTCCCATTAAAATGTTATGATGTGAGGACAGAAATTAATGCTGGAACAGCTGGAACTTGGATGAGGCAACAAAAGGTCCTAAACTTTGTTTCTGAAATGTTTTGTGCCTGCACTTTCTGTCACTTCTGATAGAACCAAGAACAGCCTTCACCGAGCCATTCTCCCCATAGCAAGGAAATTTTATTGAAACGAGACGATCTGTATACAAGCGCATGTTGACCTTGCCTCGGATTGTTTGACATTTCTTTGCTACACACCAGCACGGCGGTGAGAGGACGGACGGATGTGTGTTTATCGGATGCCACCAGATGAGAACCAGCAAACATTATGTTAGGATGACTGGGTTTTATCAGCTGAAACAGATCACACTTTTTAATGCAATAAACTGTCCAATACTCTAACCCACTCGGCCCGGTCCCCTCTCAGATGGTTGCGGCAGACACCCACAAAGCACAGACGGAATCACACTTGACTTCACCACAAAAATCCCAAACAATGCTGTTTTTGACTCGAGCAGATGCAACTCTCAGAGCTGCCAAGGCTTCTGCGACTCCCACCTTCCCTGCGAGAAAAAAAAAAAGCGCGGCTGGATCGAGATAAGCTGTCAACGGCCCATTCTGTGTATACACAACAGTCTTTGGCAGTCTATGGAAAGTCAAAGCAATAATTAAAATGCAGCCAAAATCACGCTCTTCTATCACATCCAGCTGTGTTTACATCCAACCGCTCCATTTGGAAGACTCGAGTCTGCCTCGCTCTTTCTCCTTATACCGACTTTCTCCCTTTCAGCCCTCCTTTAGTCGCGTCACCTATTTACACAGTCGCGCACACCTCTTTATCTCGCAGGAGAATGGGGAAAATGCCATCGCACATCATCCTGCGGCCTCGTGCATAGCTGTGTAAAGTTCTCAGCAGAGATTATGGTTGAATATTCACCACTAACAACTTTTGGCCGAGGCTGCGAGAGTGTCGGAGTGATAAGAGTGCCCACATCTTGACCAGTGCACATAAATTTTGCGAGAAGATTGTTAGCAGGCTGTAATTAAGAAACAGGGATTTTAGCCGAAAGATACAGGCGTGGGTAATTATGACGGCAATTTCCAACCCCCTGATCGTGTCAGACCTCACAGTCAGCCCACCGGCCATTTAACCAAAACAAACCGAGACAGCCCACAGACATGAATGTTGCACACACAGAAAATCCAGGTGTGATGGTAAGATGACAGGGATAAGGTAGGCAGGTTTCATAATCCTCCTTTCACAGATGTCCCGCGGAGAAACCATAAATTCCCTTCCTCGTCCTAATCTCGCTATCTCTGGAGATGCCCCAGACCCAACTGTGTTTGGGCTAATTGGCCACTTAAGCTATGACCTCATGGTACTGTGGGGGAAAACAAGCAGATGATGACTGCGATGGTGCACTGATGAGCCAGAAAGAGAGTTAATGGAGGTGCAGCGGTCTGGCTGCAGGTGCTGTGAACACATTCAGGCCTGCACCACATCTCCAGAAGTGACACTGACACGAACGAAACCTGTTTTTTCGTAATCCTCGATCATTTCCCCTTTGTTTTTCCACTCCATAAACATAATTAGGCCATTATGAACATGCACCACACTTGTCAAAATGAGGCAGAAACATGACTCGGAGAAAAGCTATAGCTGTGAAAATTAACGTTTCCCTGTTGTATCTGCACGTCAACCAGGGAGAAACAACTTATGAATAACGATCCAATTCCAGCATTTCAAGGCTGATGTGTCCCCATGAGCTTTTTCTCAAAATGGTCAAAACAATCCAGAATTCACTGTGGCTGCACAAAAGTGCCTTTTATTTTTTACAGCGGCAATATTATCATTCTGTCAGGATGCCTAAATTCCAACTTGATGCAAATAGCATCGTAATTAAAAGTTTGACGAACATCCCAATCTCTGTAATGAGAGAGTGAATTTGTCAGAGGAGCACTCAATCATATGCTGTCTGATTCAGTCCGCTGTGCATCGCTCTAACTCTCAGAGTGAAAAACTGCTTTTTATCTGTCATCCTTTCCTCTGCCTTTATCTCTGTCAAACATAAACATCGCCAAAGAAGAGATATTTGCCTTTTTTTTTGAAAAACATCTAATCTCATAACAGTTTGGTCCTACTTTGTTTCGTCTAACACAAGAACGGTTTAAATCCATTATTATTGTTTACACATGACTCATTTTTATCTAATTTCCACCGAGGCAAAACCCCAAGAATCTGGAAATATCTTTTTTTACGTTGTTATAAGAATCTGGATCATATCTGGAGCTGATGTGGAGATTTGTATTTATTTAAGAATCATGTCAGGTCAAACACTGAGACAGCATTTGCCTCATATACTAGTATATTGTGTCCAGGCACATTTATTGTTGCATAACTAAGCCTCATACCATGTATTGAAACATGTGGACTCAATAATATGATGATATAGACCAAATCTAAAGCATATCATCACTCTTTGGTGATACGACATAGAGATACAACACTAGATGATATTTTGACATTTACGCTTAACTGATATGAAATATACTCGAAAGAGCATATGAAAAGTATGAGCTGGTGGTTAATCATGTGTTTATCTCACAGTATCCAAATATGACCACATGACACAGAGATATTCAAACTCAGTATTGAATGAATTGAATACCTGATAAAAGGTAAATGGGTGCATATGTAGAAATTTCAGTAACAGCACACGGATAAACAGTAGTTGAACAGTACCTTTTTGATGACAGTTTCTCTTTGTTCCATTTCAAAGTGCACCTCACATCCTTCAACTTGTTAAACCGACACAAAATCTTGCAATTACAGGTTTATTGTTCTATCAAAGGTGCAGCATGTGAAGCATTGTAGCTTAAAACATTCAGAAAATAATTACAACTATCAGCAGAATGTAACGAAAAAACAATTTTGACCTTATATCAGGGACATCTCAATATTATGTTGCAGAGATATCTGAAGTTAGCATGCTAACCAGTAAGCTAACCAAGTCGACAGCAGCTTCAGGGAGGGATGTATTTAACCAAATGCAGTGAACAGTTACTGCAGTGAATTCAACTCAGGTGGCCAATTCTTACGTATTGCACCTTTAAGCACACCTCTGCTTCACACCATTTCATCTTCATTTATACAACTCTTACTCCAAAACTGTAAACATCTAAAAAAAGAAGCAGTCACTTTGGCAGTAAATGATCAATATTATTAGGAGCATTAATATTATTAGGGAGATATTTTGCAGATGCATTAAGGAACACAAGAGATAAACACCTCGACTCTCTGTGCTGTTGGAATCATTTCTCTTAATGAAGGCTGACGCTGCTTGTTTATGAGCTTGAATTCCATTGAGGAAGGTAACTGTGCCTGCTGTTGTTAAGACTGAACTGAACAGGAGGTCTGGACAGCTTATGGGGTTCTTACCTTTAAGTGTGTCACTTTTTCCAGTCGGCCTCCCACAGAGACCCACCTCAGTTCAAATGGAAGCAAAGCAACTTCTCAACCGGGGCGAAATGTGCGCAGATGTCAGAATTTAAACCAAATATATTTGTTTGCGAGTGTGTGTCTGTGAGTCAAAATTTCCCTTCTTTCTTTACACAATTTATAAAAATTTGTTTGAGGAGCCAGCTCCATCTGTTTGACTGCGCTCTCTGCCTATTTC
The DNA here is from genome assembly GCF_904848185.1 of Acanthopagrus latus. Classification (NCBI taxonomy): domain Eukaryota; kingdom Metazoa; phylum Chordata; class Actinopteri; order Spariformes; family Sparidae; genus Acanthopagrus; species Acanthopagrus latus. Next base: position 23,705,307 of record NC_051043.1, read on the forward strand.
AGGTTGTCTCACTCGCCTTCCTTCTTTTTTCCCCCCAACTTTCTGTGCAGCCACAGCGTTGATATTGTATTAAACTGCTTATTTGTTGAGGCCATGTGTATACATTCAGAGCAGTGCACGTTTCCTGTTAACATTGGAGGCTGAACTCACTTCCAAAAATTACAGCTTCTCAGGCCAGTTCTGCAGAACAGACCACTGCCTTGTCTAAATATCAGCCAGCTCCAACATTGTCTATCCCAGATCTCAAAGTAAATGTTGGCCAAACAGCGAGGTGGACAGAGTCCAAAATAAGACTTAAATGTGCTTAAATGTCTTCAAACCAAAATCAGTGATAATATCAAATCATCTGAAGCCTGCATTCACAGTCACACAATTTCCTTCTTATTGACACTTATTTTATTATTTTATTTATTTATCTGTTGGGGAAACAAAGTATACAACCAGTGGTGTTTCCAGACATTTCTCGACTGGGGTGGCCCCGGTGGGACACTGACTTACTAATTTTGGCTTTTGCTTGTCAGTTCTACCTGTGTTTAAAGTCTAACTTTAACAGAACCTACCAATCACAACACAGCAGAGTGGCACCGTAGACAAAAAAGCTCACCCAAAAAAAGGAAATTCAGCCAATCTGAAACTGATTTAAAAAGACATTATTTATGCCATGGTACTGAGGCCATATTTGTTTCAACCACTTCAGACCAGGTGCGCACAAACGCTTTTAGCTGAGCAGCTACAGTGAAGATTATGGCTTGTAAAGCAATTGTCAACTTAGGATCCTGGGACTTTGGGAGACTTGCTTAACACCAGGTGATCTGCACTGAGCAGGTTTTTTACATTTTTTACATTTTTTACATTTTAATACAAGTCCCCATCTTTTTAGGATGTTAAGGAGAATGTTGCAATGCTGTTTTGCTGTGAAACTCCAGAAATGTTGTGTAGACTATGAAACTTCATCTGACTCTCCATCGGCAGGAGTCGGCAGGAGGGTGAATAGTTAATGACTGAACATTCACTTTTGGGCAAACTTAGACTTTAATGTAAATCGTCATTGTATCATTGTATATTATATATGAAGCATTGTATCTTCAAAAGTAGCTACTTATGAATAATTCATTTTGACTGTTCTTGACACTTTCATAAAGTCAAAACTGTTGGTTTGAACCAAGGTCCTGTCTCTGATCAGGCAGATAAGCATTCAAAGTTTAGGATAACAGGGTGGCACCTTGGGTTACACCCCTGCCTGACATATCAACTTTTTCCTATTTTCTTTCTCTTTCTTCTTTTGTTGTGATAGTGGGTGGAATATTGTGTTCTCGCATTCAGCAAGTTCTTGCCATATCAGGATGACTGCATGGAGTCATGTGCTCAAGAGAGCAATGTTCACTTTCCGAAGAGCCAAAAGAAACACAAAATCAACTTAAATCATTGTATTTTAAATGAACTGGGGCTGCTTTCTTTCCATGGAGAGTTTACCTATTCTGATTAAAACAGTCAAACATAAGCATTTTCTGTCTCACGTTATGTGGCCTTTGGTTCTTTTTCTCTGTGTTGCTGTTCAACGGAGAGTGGTGGAACTGCCCTGGATCCTCTTGGAGCTGCTCTGATTGCGCATTGTGCATAAGCCGGTCGGAAATTGGGAGAGGTAAACAGAGGCCAGGCGGTGCTGCAAGCTGTCAAACAGCTCTGTGTATGATTGAAGACAACCTTGAGCTGGAACATAAACATCCCAGCAGGCTCTCGCCACGCACTCGGCCCCTACTGCTTCACAGGCAGCCATGATGGACCAGGGGGAGCCAGCAGCTGGGTCAAGATGGAGGAAAGAGGGATAGTTTTATGACTTGGCAGAGATATTTGAAATGGTACCTGTATGGGACTTTCAAAAAGAGATATTGATGAGGTGCACTGAGAGGGAGATGTTTAGGGTAAAGACAAATGTGAAGCCTTGATGATAGAGACACATACCTCCCTTAAAATTCCAGTTTAATGCAACTTGGCTCTTATTGTCATCGCTTTGTCAATTCATTTGTTTTTACTTACGATGAACTCGTAATAGCTGACATCTGGGAACACGGAAATGCTATGTCATAGTCCTTTAGGGCAAGAAACACAAGCGGTCAGATAGTCAGTCAAGTTGTAAACAAGTCAACAGCTTCACCAGATTCTCTTGATAATTTAATTTAAACACAAAAATCTTAGTCCTTATCCCTGTGCAAGGAAAGCAATCTGCGAGGACCGCTAGATTTCAGTCAAGAGAGTCTAATCGGAACAGAAGAAACTTTGGAAGTATGACCTCATTTCAACAATGTCATTACATGATTTAGGCAGGAATATCCCTGTGATGGAGCCTAGCCACTGGTGGTGGCAAAAGAGGGAAGTGCGGCCAAGATCTGGATGGATGTGTTGAGGAGCAAAACTTCTGATTTGCTCACTAGTAGACAAAATTAAGAGTTAATGAAGTGTGGGAAGATTGCATCGATCTGACTCTGATATTACAGATGACAGCAGCTGGTAAATAAAGTTTTCAAGTTTGATGGCAATGATTGTCTTGTAAAGGTTGTAGAAAAATCTTTGAATGTGTGAAAAGTCAGTCAACAGAATTGTGCAAAAAGTTTTAACAAAGACAAATGATTTCATCAATTAAGATTTCATCGAGGTAGGTCAGAGATGAACTTAAAACCTGCTAGTTATGACCATGCTTATCTCACTAATTCAACCACCTGTGCAGATCCATATAGACAAGTCTAACCCCATTCTCTCCCATTTGTCTCAAGTTCCCACAACTCCTTACCCCCAACTCTGTTCTTCTCCTCTTATCTGTCCTCTCACAGGGTTATATTGCCAGTTCAGTAGTTGGAATCAATGCCTCACAGCAAGAAGGTTCCAGAAGGGAACCCCAGCCATCCCAAGTCCTGTTTGTCTATAGCTAGCATTCCAGTGCTCACATGGGTCTGTCTACCTTTTGCTCCAGGTTTCTTCCCACCATCAAGACAATTCAAGCTTCTTTGTTACAGGTACCACAAGTGGATGATGATGAAGACACATGCTCATAAAGACATGCCACCACCATAAATTTCAAACCCTTTTCATTCACCTAACTCGACCCTTATCATCCACCGAACACGGCCACTGTTATCCATCAATCTTGACCACAGTTATTCTCTGAACTCAACCCTGATCATTGTCTGAACTCGACTCCTATCATCCACTGATCATCCACCAAAGTCGACCCCGATCATCCACCAAACTCAACCACTATTATCCACTGAACTTGATGGCATTTATCCATTGGACTCAACCCTGATCATCCACTGAACTCGACCCCAATCATCCACCGAACACAGCCACTATTATCCATCGATCTTGACCGTAGTTATTCACTGAACTCAACCCTGATCACTGTCTGAACTCGACCCCAATCATCCACCAAACTTGAACCTATCAAGCCTATCAACCCCTATCATCCACCAAAGTCGATCCTGATCATCCGCCAAAGTCAACCCCAATCATCTGCAAGACTCGACCCCTATCATCCACCGAAATCGACCCCTATCATCCACCGAACCTGATGGCATTTATCCATAGGACTCGACCCTGATCATCCACCAAAACTGACCCCTATCATTTGTCATGTGTATTACCATTAGTGCTGTACAGCTAAAGCCACATGTGTTCTATGGGAATACATCAATAAATGGAAAATATCACATGATCTTTTATGCACCAAGAACCCTTCGCTCCAAGGCATCCATATACTTTTTTGTTTTGTTTTATCTTTGAGATGAAAGAAAGACAAAAAGATTAATAGAGATGGAGAGAGAGAGAGAGAGAGAGAGAGAGAGAGAGAGAGAGAGAGAGAGAGAGAGAGAGAGAGAGGACATTCTTACTTAATTGGGATCTTGAGTACATTTGTTTTTAATAAAGAGGTGTGCTTTTTTGCATTCTCCCACTCTCTCTTTCTGCTGTTTGTTTTCCACTTTTTTTTTTTTTTATCAATGCCCTTCATTGAAAACTTGACTTTAAATGTGAATTACTGCCTGATCACTCTGCACCATTTTCCATCAATCCATCATTGCTAAAAACACATAGGCCCCATCATTTCCATTCATAACTACTAACCTAAGCAGCCTGGTGAAGTTGGAAAACAGTAGTTGTAGTTGTTACAATGCATTGTCAAGATAAGAAAGTGGAAATATTTTAAGTCTGTGGCCATAAAACTGAAATCTCTAATCATGTCTCTACATCACGCCCGGCAATGAACCCAAACCTAGAAAGAGACTTTGACGTGAGGATATTAATGTGTTGGCACACTCCTGCTTTGAACTGTAATCCACCTGCAAATCATAAATAAGCACATGCACTAAACAAGTTTTTTCCTCTTTTGACCATGGCTGCTAGCCAGACACCAGCCCTGAGGGGTGTGAAGGGCCCTTCTAGGGGCCTGAAAAGTTGTTTTGGTGCATGAATGAATAGTTCATCTCTTGTCCTCATTAGAGTATCTGTGCAGATCAGGAAAGTGACAATAGATAAAAGGATGATTCAATGATCAAAGAAAGGCAAACATTAATCAACAGGGACCTAGGAGCCTGTTTCTAGTGTCTAATTCTAACCACTGATATGACTTAACGTTTCTTTCTGATTTTTATTCATCTGACAAATATATGTCACAGGAAATATAGTACATTAACAGGAAACACCAGCAGGTCACTGCAGCAAGGCGACAAATTAAACCTTGTTTAAGTAGTTGTGGGTGTTTTAAAATGTAGTGGTACAGGCCTATCGAGTTAGATATTGGATCTCTGGAGTGTCATTCTAGTTTTACTATGAACTAATCTGTTGATTATTATCTCAATGATGACGTAATCATATGGTCACTAAAATATCAAAACGGAGACCATCACGCTATGGGATCACACCAGCCGCCACACCCATCAACATTCCGACACGTGTAGTCATTACAACATTATTACATGAGTCGGTACTAATGGGTCAGACCTCATCTATCTTTAAATGTGGCCTTCATTTGGATCTCAACTACACACTTGTAAAGATTCTGGACTCCATCTGCCATTATTGTAACGCTATTGCGTTGACATAAATCTGTCCACAGACACACAAACATATAAAGACCTGGCAAAGTTCCCATGATGTGTCCCAGTGTAAAGTGGGTTCGGGAACACTCCTCTTTTTCTGCTCCCTGTAATTGGACTGTGCCCTGTATCTTCAAACTCAACCTTCATTTTAAAGTGCTCAGAACTGCTTCTGTTGTACTTCCCACTACAATGGCTGTCTCCAGAAACCACATTTTGCCATGATAACACCCACAAAGACTCACAATGTGAAGACATTACCAGCAGATGCTGTTTTCTGTCTTACTTTCTTGAGGACCAAGGTGAAAGAACTGCTTGCTTTGTGTGACAAGCAATGCAAAACCCAACAATACTGAGTTTACTCTCATATCAAACAAAGAAAACCAGTAAATCATCAAAACTGAGGTTGGAACTTGAGAATGATTTGTGTAAAAATCAGTCAAGTTAGTATTTCAGCTCTGTGCAGTATGAAGTTTCAACAAAATGATAGTGCAGATAGATGGATAACCTGACTTGTTGCTGACTTACCATGAATTTTAATACTTTTAATCAGCTTTTCTGTTGCAGAGTCTCATTGCTTTCACTCGGCCTGAATAAACTCCTTGCCCTCTTGGCTCACAAAAATCTGAAATCTAAACTTCTGCCAGTGATGATAAATTAAAAGAAGCTGATTTGGAATGAATCCCTCCATACTTGGTATAATTCCTAAAGTGAACAATTAGTCCATCTGATCCATATTAGCACATGATGGTACATGAAGAAAAAAAAAGGAAATATGCTCATGTTTGGTCAGGGGTGTTTTGGCATCTTATGTGCATACGCATTTCATTAGTTCACACAGATGCTTGCAATATAATCTCCCAGAGCATTTTTACTGGCATATCTTTACAGCCTCTACACTACAGTACTCAAAGGGGAGGACAGTTTTCCACAATGACCTACGGCACTTTGATGGAGTCCTACAGCGTAACCATCATGACTACAACATGAACATGTCTCGCACAGATATGGTGCTCCAGCTATAAACCCTATGTTCCTCTGAGACAGGCCTGGTTCTGTTCAGGGGAATCACAGGGAATAACAGCCCACCCTCGCTCCACCTTGACTTCCTTTTCCCACTCAAACACCAAACCATAGATATCTAATGGCCAGTGTAATGATGTGAGTAGTGATTCCAAAGAAAAATCTAAATGTTGATGGGACTGGACAGATAACTTTGTTTAGATAACATGTCAGCGTTCACCAGAAATCAAGTGAGTATTTCTAAAAAATAAAATATTTTAGGCAGTGTGGGGGTCAATCGAGTTCAATTTATTTAGGCTGCTGTCCAATAAAAAGATACAGAAAACCTCCACACACACACCTCCAAATAGTATTAATACAGATTTGGTATGTCTGCGCCATGTGTGCATGCCTTCAAAAGCATACAAATGTGCTTATTTGATTTGATTTCACTCAGTGATGGAAGTAATAAAGTAATAATAATAGTAAAATGCAAACAACATAAACCAACAAGGCATTCTGAGAGGGCGACCATGACCACTACAGGAGAACAAGCAGCTGCTTCGCCCACTGGTCCCAGACCTCTCTTCTGCAGCCTAGAGAGAACTGAGGGCTCTGTCACCTGCAGCACCTTTACACTCTGAAGGTACAAGTGTTAGTAAGCAGGGCCTTGATGGTTGTGACTGAAACTGTTTGAACTTTGATTTTTGAAAGTAGTGCATGGGGTTGTGGAAAGGTGACGGTACACCTGCACGAGAAAGTTGTAGTTCTGTCTGAGATCAATCAGCCCAGTGTGTGTGTGTGTGTGTGTGTGTGTGTTTTGTAGTCCGTTGCTGACTCTGTGACTGTGATTTTAACTGCAGGGTCAAAAATGACTTGAAGAGAATGTTTGTTCTCAAGTGGTGTACAGCTTCCATGGAAATATCAATAAAGGCAATATTTCCCTTTTTTTCTAATGTCGGGGTCACTTTAGTAAAAGTCATACAATTTCATGTTGAAAAAAACGACAATTAAGGGCGTTTTCTCTGCTGTTAAATGCAGTTTCGGGTCATTTTTGACCCGTAGACAACAGGAGGGTTGAGTAAAAATTCAAATGCAAGAGTTTTACTTGTAATAAAGTATTTATACACTGTGAAACTCTATTGCTACTTTTACTCAAGTACAAGATCTGAGTACTTCATGTACCTCTGGTCTCAGCATGTAGCTAAATGTGAGCGTGCACTTATCTGCACACTGCATGTGCATGCGCACCTGTGCACACACAGGTGTGTGTTTTATAACAAAGGTGTTGTTGCGCAATGTGTAAATCTCTCTCTCTCTCTCTCTTTCTGTGTGTGTGTGTGTGTGTGTGTGTGTGTGTGTGTCACTCTCTGACCCGGACACGGGATGCTGCTGTGCATGAGTTGGTACCGTTTACAATTTTTAAGGCTAATCACGTGACGGAGTCAGAGCGTCCTGCCTACGGAGCGAACGGGACCACCCACGTGGCCCGAGAGGGAGCAGCCATGTAATTGTGAGTGAACCTTTCTTTTTTTTTTTTCCTTTCCTCGACACAGAGCAGGATGCCCGCGACCAAGACGGATTACGATGCGCCTTTTTTTTCTCTCCTCGCAACAATAAAGCAGTTCTTTTTATCTTCATCATAACTGACACGTTGCGGACTCGGCGGGGGGCGGATATCACGGATTTGTTCGGGAACAGCTCTCCCCACCTGGACCGAAGATGGTAAGTGCGCGGCTGGCAGCCAGACGAGTCGTTTGGCTGCCGGGCTCGGGACGGCTCAGGTGTGAAGTCTGGGCTGCTGAGAGACGAAGAGACTGTGGTCCATCAAGTGGCGGCACGGGCTAATTACCACTCAGCTCCTATTGTTGTGTTATAACCGCTTTATTCTCCATATTCGCTAGGCTTTGTTTACTGAAGGTGAATGAGGTGAAATTAGCTTGTTAATGGGCAAAAGTTTAAATTCTGGCCAGAATGTTTATCTTTGTCATTTTTATTTTAAAGATGGAAAGGACCAATAGAAAGGAGAATGTCGTTTTGAACATATTCGAATACGTTTATGTCTATTTGTTTAACCTGGCAAACATTTAATTCCCTGTCAGTGCGCTTGTTTTTCTGCAAGACTTGGCGCAGGTAACAAAATCGTCATGCAAAACAGTCATCAAATCAATCTTATCCGACTACTGCATTAGGGGACCTGATCAAGGAAGAGTGAGGGGACATGGTGTGACAGCATGATAACCCCATATAGATGAATAATGGTAAAGATATTGGTGAAAATCACAAGTCTGCGTGGCTGAATTTCAGGACTCCGAGTTTACATCTTTAGGTGCGTAATTGCGCGGAGATTGCATCTTGGGCTTTCGTCTCTGCAGCTGGTCCACGAGGAATATATAGGTTACTGTGTGAGGTTCTGTATTTTTCAAGTACATACACGCACAATTGTGATAGTGTGACCCTGTACAATAAAAGGCTCTGTCAATTTATTACGAAGCCAACAAAGAGGAAAAGTAAGCGTTTCCATGCGTAATTGCGGGTAAATCACACACCTTTAATCCACTGCGATTCAAGAAGGTCACTAATACCTTACTTGTAGTTGTTTGTGAATAATATTTTTGCATCTTATATGTTATAAATAGTTTGAGATGTGAGTGGGGGTGGGCAAAACTAAATTACAAGTTGAGCTTTTATTGAGAGAAGTGATCAGTTTAAAGGTGCAATCCGTAGTTTTGGGGAAAGACATTTTATTCAGAAGACAAAGATCTTCATTGACCGACTTTTTTAAAATGTCAAAACAAACTAAATAATAACAAAAACCCTCTTTGTTTCATGCCTGAATACACTTAATAATTAAACTTAAACCTTAAAAGACCACTCAATTTCATCCTGTGTTACTTTGTTTATATTTGGCGGACCCTGCCACCTTTCTATCGGCTGGGGACCGTATTTTCCTCTGAGAATAGCTTGTTTAATGATGTGTGGATAAAATAAATATTTCGGAGTTTGTGTTATTACCTCATTAATATTGTAAATATTAAAAGTCTGACTTTTAATTCCTCCTCCAAAACTACACAATGCCCCTCTAACCATAACTTTGATTACTGAAATCCAATTACATTTTAAATTCATTCATTCAGTCATTGGCCCAATGATCAGAATTTACAAAAAGAAAAACAAAACACCACTCGTTATTTTTCAACTGCCCTGCACGAGGAGCAGCCTACTCACTACAATGAGTGTGACATTGTAACACCACCGCGCCGTAGGACCTCCCCTTGAACCGCTGTAATTTGAGGCTCAACTACCACCATGATGGTGGTGGTAGGGAAAAAAAAAAATCAAAGTTAAAAACTGCAGTTCTGACATTCCACGGCCCCTTCCGACGCACAGACCGTGCACCTCGCCTCAGACTTCCAGCTCGTCTCGGCGCTTCTGTCCAGCGACGGGACTCGGTGCGGAAACCCAAAACACCAAACGCGTCGAGCGGGTTTGGCTCTCAGCGAGCCTCCCCTGAAGTTGGAGATGCATACATGAGGTCCCTCGGCCTGGGTGGTCTCTCTCTACTTTAGTGAGCTGTTGCTAAGCAGCTAATAATAGTCGTGTTTGCTGAGTAATTTTTGCCCTTCTGGAACCAATCAGATGCAAGAAAGTCCTGCAATCTGACAGCCCCAGAGGCGGGATCTCGAGTCCTTTTTTTTTTTTTTCGATTTTCACCCCTCCTCCTTCTCTGCCTCCAAATGGAGAGAGGTCTTTTTCTCCTCTTCTATTGAATCTCAGAGTTGGCCGTGACGCGCGGCCCAGGGGAAGACCACATAGATCTCACCAGAATGCTACGACCCATCGAGGTTTCCTACCCGACGACTTGTGTATGGGAATCGCTTTGCGCACGTCGCTTTTTGAGAGAAACACACTTTTTTTAAGAGGCACGGTGAATGCGGTGAGAGCGGTGGAGACCTCCGGATCGCGAAATGTTGGGATGGAAGGCGCAGACTTTGACTCGCCGTCTCCAACAGGAGTATGAAGTCCTACTTCGCGGGTGTGAGATCTCCGAGAGTGAAACTTTGTTGCCTTGGGATATCGCTACACGCTTTCGGGGAGATACTATAAAGTGGGAAACGGTAACCATCTCGCAGTCCCCGCAACATGGCCTCGGCTGCTAATGCGCCCTCCGAGCAGGAAAACAGAGACCCCGATCGGCCGAGGATAACGCGGAGGAACAGGGGGGACTATACCCGCAGCACACCGCTGGATTTGGAGTATTTGCAGCGGCCGAGCTACTGCGATGCGGGCTTCGCTCTGGAGCAAATAACCGAGGTGCTTATTTGTCATCTTTGCCTTTGGGGGGGAAAAATTAGCTTTTTTAAAGATCTTGGTTTCATTGTGTTCACCGACCAAGAAAGTGGCCAGAAACTATGTCCAGTCGCTGCTAGGTAACGGGACGGGCTGGGCGAGGGGGACGCAGGGGTAAGGCAAGGTTGTAGCGAGCCCGAGAGTTGTTTTTGTTTCGCTTCGTGCACCATTCACACTCCTCCGGCGCGACCGGCTTCTGTTTGTGTGTGTGTGTGTGTGTGTGTGTGTGTGTGTGTGTGTGTGTGTGTGTGTGTGTGTGTGTGTGTGTGTGTGTGTGTTAGTTTTTTCTTCGTGGATCCGTGTTGGGGTTTTGGTTGCATTTGTATTTGCAAAACACACAGCCGGCTCGATCGTCTCCCCCCCTCCCTCCCTCCAAACATCCCCGACACTCTTAACGGTGCGAGACGGGGCAGAACATGGAGCCCTCGGTCACAGGCGAGCACCGCCGCTCGCTGCCTCCCAACATCCAGCCACTGCATAAAAAAAAGTTTTAAGAACCAAAAATAAAAAGGGTTTGCATGACAGGATCTGATCTACTGAAGAGGGTGAGGAGAGAGAAGAAGAATGAAAATCCATGTGGCTGCCCCTCTTCCCCTCACAGATACTGTGAGTCCCCCCGTGATGGCTCCTCCGATCCCCCATCGAGGCCGGAACACACGGGCTGCTGCCGGACGGGGAGTGGAGTGGTGGTGGTGCCGCCGGTGGTGGCATTTGTGGGTTTTTCACCACATGCATGCACCTTTTCAGGGTATTTAACATCATGGTTTGATGTGTGGGGTGGTGCGTAGGGGGGGGGGTGGGTGGGTTAATGTAGTCAGCTTCAATGACAGATTACACTGCCTCCCTAAGTATATGTGGACTTTTATTAAGGTATCCTGCAGGATCTTTGGACCCTGCAGGCTATATTTTGTGCATGTGGACGTCTGTGTTTGAGACGCAAAGGGAGGCTTATTATCGCAGAGGCCACCCACTATATAATTCTGCCTTGACAGCTGCCCTCCCTTGTACTTTACTTCCATCCACTCCGGAGGTTCAGCTGCAGACCCATTTTGGAGACGTTTCAGCACCAGAGTGTCAGTCAGTCAGCCTGCCCTGCCTCGTCTTTAACGTCTCCATGACTTCTGGCTGTAGCAGTGAAATGACAGACGTGCATCAGGAGGCTGTGTGTGTGTGTGTGGTGCCCTGCAGGGGAGATGGAGATATCTTCCTCCTGCATGTATCCTGCTAAGGTTACAGTTTATACATGTTACTGATATGACAGAACCTGTGGCTCTCGCTCCAGGCAGTCCTCAGCGGTTCCTTGGCGGTCATCCGGGCAGATGTGTGTCTTTCATTCAATCGCAGGTTGGCGCGGCGAGACTGTGGATGTGTTTTTGTTATTTTGATCACAGCCCCCCCCCCCTCCCCCTCGGAGATTGACACTGTTTGACATGAGCACACCGGGACCACCGGTGGTGTGTCTTTTGCCTGTGTAAACTTTCTTCTCTTATAACCCCCCTGCAGATCTACCTGGCCAGGTAAGTGCTTTTTGCATGTGATGTTGTGTTGCAGCAGATCAGTAACATCAGGACTCTTGTCTCATCATAGGGGAAGGCGACTGGGAGGAAAGCACCTCTATGGCTGAGAGCGAAGTTCCAGAGACTTTTATTTAGGCTGGGCTGTTACATACAAAAGAACTGCGGAAAGTTTTTGGTTGTGGGCCTCATGATTTTCGGAGCTTTCGCTGTGGGCTTACGGGCAGCTAATTTGGAGACGGACGTGGAGAAACTGTGGGTGGAAGGTAAGTCAAGCTCACTTATTATTGACTGTATTCCTTGTCTGTGTTGTTCCCTCTCTAAAGTTTTTGATATTGCATGTTTTGGAAGGAGCACACACTGGAAAAGGGGGAGTTGTTGGTGGGTGCTGTTAAAACAAGCCAGGGGGATTGTTTATTGTTTAGACCCTTGGCGAGAGGCCAAATGAAACTTGTAAACAATTAAATTCATTCCGTTTATTACATCCACGCAGCTTCTCAAAACTGTATCGGATGCACACACGAGATGTGCAGGAGGTGACTGTGACTGTGCGCTGCAAAGGTGGTAATTAAGTTCATAAGCAGCTTTTGGGGGAGAGGAAATTTTTGTCAAAGCCGCCATTTTGTGAGAGAGTGTGTGAGCGAGTGTGTGCGAGTGTGTGTGTGTGTGTGTCTGCCTGCCCCCAGCAGTTGAATGCTCGGAGGCTGTGTGTGGTCCCGTTTTGGACAGCTCTCAACTTTCCAAAAAGATTTGTCTCCGGCTGCAGGGAAAAAGCGGAGCGAGGACGGGAACTGGTGTTTTCTGCGGAGCGAGGGTGGGGGGGAGGCTGCTCACTTGTTGTTTTTGTCAGAAGCGACTTATGAAAAAATTTTGAAGGGCAAGAAAGGGAACCGAGCGTATGGGTGGTGCTGTGGTGGTGGGGGTTAAGGGGAAGGGGCTGTGCTTTTTTCCCTTTCCCTTTGATCCGCATTCCTGCACTTGGGGCTAGAGTTGGCTGCAGGAGTCATGAATGGAGGAGCAGATTTTTGGTGCTGAGTTATTGAGTAGTATTTTTTATTATATATATATATATATATATATAAGAAAACCCGATGTGTGTTTGTGGCTGGTTGATGTTGTCACATTTGTGCGGCTACCTTTTTCCCATCTCTCCCGCTCTCCCCTCAAAAACAAAAGACGTGCGGCTCATGAGATCAGACTTGAGAGCAGAGCGGGTCCTGTGCAGATCAAACGCCCCCCACCTCCTCACCGGGTTGGCTGTTCTCTCCTTGCGTGCTGCTGCAGGGGTCTGACAGACAGCGTGTTGGTCTGATCTGCGGCGCAGGCGCAGTTGGCAGCGGGGTTTAGGCTGAGGGGAGCCTCTTTAGCACGGGGCTCCTGATTGGAGTTGGAGGAGCACACTGTTTTTTTTTACATCCTTCTTTTTTCGCATGTCAGGCCACAGTCACGTGTGCCACAGAGAGGGGGCACCTCATGAAAACTGAACGGTAACGGCGAAGGTAGATTAAGAATTCGAAGGACGTAACCTTGCGCCCTGGTAACTTATGATTAACTTTATTTACTCCTCCATGTCACAGTGCCCTTCGGAGAGCTCCTCTGGAAACATTGCATTCAGTCATATTTTGGCAAACCTGTTATTTTGGAGCTTTCGAGCATGCAGCAGAGAGTCATGCTGTCGCAGTTGTTGGAGTCTCTGTGGATGCTTCTCCAGTGTGAGAGAAAGTTGCCGTTCCATGAGATTTCTATCATCATAAATACTTTTTTTTAGTTGAAGTACCATGTCAGCACCTTCTTGTGCACGCCAAGATTAAAACACTGTTTCCACTCGAGTTGAATCAAAGTCATCTGCACATAACTGATGCTTTCGTTGTTGTGTAGCCTTTAGTTTTTTTGGGCATCAGTGTTTTGGCGCAGCTTTATGTCGAACCTGACACGCAGCTGAACCGAGACCAGTGACCTCTAGTAGACGTCTACGCTGTGGGCTCGTGCACACAGACCTACGCTGACAAAGAGCCTGGGCCGCGGTGGTTTCCTAGGTCCCCGGTACATGAGGGGATCCAGATGTTGATAGGGAGAGATCTGTTTGTTTAGATTAGACTGCACAGCTGAGGGATAGATTAGTTCTGCCTGGACCGTGGAACGCTGTGCTGGGCCGTGCTGGGGGACTGGCCCATCGTCTGAGAGGAAAAAAGGAGAGAGGAGGAGAGGACAGAGCTGGCTGTTTATGTTTCATTTGGAACTGCCCTCCGCAGGCGACCCGTGGACGACCCCGCCTGGAAGCTGTGTGGCCCGTTGACGCACTCGCATGCACATCCACACACCACAACACGCCCAGCTCGCGTCGGACCCCCCCCCCGCCCGATTCAAGAGCATTTTATTGTAATTTTTTTTTTCATCCGTGATCTCGTAGTGTGTCTGTCGTCACCTGCTCTCCGGTCTCCGGACCACCATTAGCCGCGCACCAGAGCCGGCTCGTGTGTTTATTCTGCACGCCGTCACGTGCCGCAGCTTTCGCAGGGATCGTCTCCTCTCACACAGTGCTCACTCAGCTCTGTTTATAAACACTCAGACACAGGAAGTTCTGTTCATTAGACAAAGCGACAGAGACCAATGGGGAGTGAGATGGCGTGCCTGCTCAAAGAGGCGATTGTGGCGACCTGCACAGCGGCGGAGGGGTTGGGAGGGCGTTGTGTTTTGCTCAACATTTCAGGAATGATTGTCGTATTTTTTCGTTTTCCCACCTCGTATTTAGGGCATATCTCATCCACACACTGTAGATAACCGCCGTGTGTATGTCCACTGTGACGCTGACAGGAAATTATTAGCTCGGACAGGAAGTTGTAGTATTGTGCGCTCCTATCGCCACACAAACGTGGCTCGCTGCCCTCTTTGTGCTTCCCCTCGATACCCGTGTTCAACTCCGCATACGTCCTCAGTTTCGAACGGCAGATGATTCCAGATGATCTTGCGCTGATTAACTGTAAGCCACGTACAGCGAGCGGAGACCAGAAGAAAAGAATAAGACCCCTTCAAAGGTTCTCCTGGCCACAAATGGAAAACGGAGCCATCCCTTGGCATTCTGGGTTAAGGCAAACATAGGCCAAATTGTAAAGAAAATAGCAGCACCGGCTGCCCCTAATTAAAACAGTATCGCGTAAACATTGGTCTTCCTGTAGGACGGCCCCTCACTCTTTCGCTCTGTTTCCATGCTGAGAGAGGGGCTGGAGATGTGGCGGCGGTTGAGGGGCTGCGATGATGGGCAAAGGAGGGTACAGGCAGGAAAGGTCAGGCTCTGGGCTGGAGGTTGAAGTTTAAACTGGGGGTTAAGCAGATGAGATGGAGCTGGAGTGTAACCTGGCGCTGGGTTGTTGTTCCGTCTATAGGTTGAGCATAGAGCGGAGTGCAGAGGAAGTCTTCATGTGTTTTCGTGGAGCTACACTGAGAAACGTGAGTGATTTGAGTTGGAATAAGTTTACGGCATGGACCGGGGCACAGGGTTTTGGGTCGGAGTCTCAAGGCCACAGACTGAGGGAGAGGCCCCTGGGTTCTGGAGCACTTTCTTGGGGGACATAAGTGTAGAGGCCAGGGGCCTATGGGGGTAGACCCCTGGGACCCTGAGGTCATCTCGTAGGGGCCCACGCTATTTAAAACCTCACCTGATACTCACCCTGTGGCCTGGGTGCAGAGTGAAGACTCACAGCAGAGGGAGGTGGTGGGTGGGGTGGGGTGGGGTAGGGGGTTGGTTGGGGGGGTGATAGGAGTGGAAGAAATGCAGCAGAGGTCGCAGCTGTCACCAAGCCTTGTTTGTGTCCTGGATATTTTCACGTGTATGCCTGTGTGCATGCATCTCATGAGCCAGATGTTGGTAGCTGGAGTGTGTGCATCGCTCTCCTGTGTCAGGGTTCCATGTATGATTCTGTGTTTAACCTTTTTGACATCGGTCCTCCAGCAGAGGGCAGTGAATCTGACATCATTTGTGCTCTAATCTCTGGATCACTGTGTAATGATAACTCTTAATAAAAGATTTTTTTAAAAAAAAGCTGAATCCTTCATTAGTGCGGGACATTATTCCAGATTTAATGACTTGATAAATGTCGAATTAACTCCCCGAATGTTCGAGATTTAACGGCTGAGGTTTGACAGCTTATCCGTGATATCAACGTTGTCACTGTTAAAATGGAGCCAATCCATGTTTGTTAGAATCCCGAGCCTGATTTAAGGTCTCAGAATCCGGCCCCTCCCTCCCCCTTGCATGTCTGTTTTGTATCTAGTGTGATTAAGAGCTGAGTTGACAGAGTTGGTGGTTGTTTTGTTGTTTTGCTGGTAATGGCAGCGGGGAGAAGGGGAGCGGTATAATGTATAAAGTGCATGCGGAAGAAGCCTCGACATCCTTTCTTGTGGACTAGGACGAGGAGGAGGAGTGCCCCGAAATGTGGCGTCTCCACTGAGAGGATTGTGGTTTTGCATGATTGAATTATCCAGCTTTTTTGATGCGCATGGGAGCGCTGATACATGCACACACACACACATTCACATGTGCAGAGAGTTTTTGGTTCTGTGAATGAGGAGGTGGTTGACCAGGGCTGGCATGGCAGGCTATTTTGATGGGCCTTCTTTTTTCTTTTTTGTTGCTATTTTCTCTCCTTCATCTTCCATCCTTTTCATCTGTTTTCCTCCTCTTACTCTCCTCCTCTCCTCTCCTCTCCTCTCGCTCACGCTCTATCTCCCGCCGCTTTCATTCGGCAGCCGCAAGTAATCACATACGCAAAACGCGCCCACACCCAATCACTTTTCCTTGTTTGCGCAGAATACGCTGCATAGAGTCATCCGTCTCTCTCCCTCCATCTAACGTGAGCATGAACACACACACACACACACACACCTTTTTGCTTTCCTTCCAAACTGGACTCAATTAAGTTTGTGTTTATCAGTTTCACTACAAACAGGATTAAACCTCTATAGAAGGAATAACATTCCAGCGTGTTGTGTTAAACTTTACGAGTTGATGAAAAGTGCAGGCAAGCTGGTGAGGGATTTAGTGTGGGGAAACATTGCGCCTCTGGTACTGTACACAGACTTACAGCGCTGTTTTCTCAAGCGGCTCTCCCCTCGCTTGAAGGCCGTTTTGTGTATATTAGCCCGTACTTGGCGAAAGCAAAAAATGCAAAATAACTTTTTTCGTGTGTGCGCCTGCCTGCGTGTGTGTGCTCCCCCATTCACAAACGACATCCTGAGATGCCTCCAAGCTCTCTGTTTACATTTTGCATTCTTTCAGGCGCTCTTATTCAAAAACCAGAGCCCTGCGAATGACCGACCACAGGAGACTGTGGAGAGAATTACCCTCCCCCTTCTACCTCCTTCTCTCTCTCTCTCTCTCTCTCTCTCTCTCTCTCTCTCTCTCTCTCTCTCTCTCTCTCTCTCTCTCTCTCTCTCTCTCCTATCCCTCTCTTTTCCTCTCTGCCAGAAAGGTCCCTCTCTTTTACCCGAGCCCCCCACCCTCACCCCTACCTCCTCCTCCTTCTCCTTCTCCACCACTCCCCCGTCCCTGGCTGAAGAGAGTGGCCTCAGAATGCCAGATGTATTACAGAGTGAGCCACGGCAATGTAAACACTCAGCCCTGCCATGAGAGCAGGGTGGTCTGGCCTCCCTCCTTCCCTTCCCTCCCCTCCTATCCCTCCCTCCCCTCTTCCCCTTTCCTCTCTTCCCTCCCTCACAGCACTGACTGCCAGAGGGGTGGAGAAAGTACAAAACAGCAGAGGGGAGAGTGTGTGTGTGTGTGTGTGTGTGTGTGTGTGTGTGTGTGTGTGTGTGTGTGTGTTGGAGGGGGGTGTAAACGGAGCAAGGAAAGAAGCAGGAGCATAGTAGCTGTAGTGTGTTTGTGTTTTGGCTGCGGGTGCCTACCGTACAACCAGGAGAGAGATTGCGGTGCGGAGTGATGCTTTTCAGGCTTACAGCACCGAGAATTTTTTCAGTGCAAACACGCCATCAACATCTCAAATTGTGTGTGTCGCTGGTGTTTTATTATATTTTTTTTTCAGCCCCTCTGGCACGCACGGGTTACATACGTAGCGGTATAGTTCATTGCAATTCCTGCGGCGCAACGTCACCGAAAGAAAATCTGGCAGCGACGGCGATTACACAAGTACCACACATGCACACACGCAAAGGCATAAAGATAGAGAGATATAAAACGTTTCCTCTCTCGGATGATTGAGGGTGTTCGGAGCCTCCAGATTGAGTCAGTATGCGTCAGAGACGACCAGTCTCAGACCGCCCGGCGAGTCTGACTGAGGTCACAGGAACGCTTGTTTTTTTGACACAGCAGGTTGTTGTGTTGCGAAGTGCAGCGGGGCCCGACGGGTGTCTCTCCTTCCCTGTCACCGTGTCATTGTTCTCTCTGTTTGCACGTTGAAAAAGAGATGAGCATCTGTGCACTGGATTCAAACTTCACTGGATGGAAAAAGGCATTGTTTCAACCCCTCCGGGTCGTCATCAGGCGCGCTGCCCAAAATATCGCCTTTTTCAGTTCAGATTTTTTAGTTTGAGTCTAGTTTTCTAGCTCGACGGTAGACTAGGTTTCAGTAGCACTTGGTCAGATTCTCAGGCTTGATTGCTTGTCAGTATTTTTAATTTAAAGCTCCTCATATTGATCATTTTACATTGGCAATGGCTCAAATTGTGTGACATGAAAGTGGTAGCTAGAAAGTGACAAACCCACAAAGAATTATTACCCAGCACTTGAGCGTCTTTGAGCTCAGTGTTTTGGTTTTCTGGCTCGCAGCTTTGCTGTCTTATATTGCTGTCGCCGCTCTCGCCAGTGCAGTTTTCAGCCATGGCGTGCTGCTCCTTCAGCAAACGACCTCGGATAAAACCTGCCGCTCACTGCCTCCCCGACAACAGGCAGCAGACAAAGTTAGCGACCAGCTGATTAACAAAGCGGAGCATTTACTGTCTAGAGATCTGGATAATTCCCCGAGGAGTTGGCGGATACCAAAAAATAGCTTTAACTTTTAACTAGTAAGGTTGTAGAAAAATGACGATGGCGATTCGTTCTGCCACTGGACTGGGCTCTATGTTCTGCCTTTATGCATCCAAAACAGGAAGAGGCGTTGTTTTGCCCAGTTGCGGTCCCCAGGCAACTGTCGGACAACTGGAATATCTGTGGAAACTTTACGCTGCAAAAACCTAAGAACCTTGCTGATGGAAGAGGCAGAGAAGGCGAAGAGGGAGAGCGATAGAAACCGAGGTAGAACAAGAATGAACAGACAGGCATTCGCTCGATGAAGAGCGCCGGTGTTATTGCAAAGGTTGTTCTCCCGATACCTGGTCCCAGTGACCACGACATTCTAAGTGCAAAGGTAGCTATAGGAAATTAAAGCAAGAATGAACTTCTTTTGTCCATTCTCTCCCTCTCTCTCCCTCTCTCTCTCTCTCCCTCTCTCTCTCTCTCTTTCTTCTGTTCCACACTTCGGAATGTGTGATTTTGGGATACCTGGAATCACGGGGCCATCTTTCCAGGAAATGACAGAGAGATGGCTGGTTGAGATTGGCTGTTCAAGCTCATGTCACGGTCTGCTATGGCTGGGCCGTGGGCCAATCACAGGGCAGTATAATGCAGCGGGGGGGAGATGGCTCACCTGGCTTACATTGGACAGGCACCGGCAGGAGAGATAGGACGAGATTTTTTTTCCCCCTTTCCAATGGAACTGTAGCTAATTGATGAGGTGATGCAAGGTTTTTATTTTTTTTTCATGCATTTTTAGAGGGTTTCATATGTTGCAGCAGCATCAGATCTCACACATCTCTCTCGGTCTCATGCACCATTAATACATTCTTTTTTCTTGAGTATTTTTAATTGAACCACAACCACTACTCACATGCATGCACATGCTACAAGCACACTTTCTGTCAGTATTTTCTTGCCCTACTACTCTTTCCACTGCTCTGAGAATCCATTGGCATTGAATAGAATTTCTTTTTTTTTTTTTTTTTTGGGGTGGTGGAGGTGGGGGGTTGGGAGGGGAAAGTGGGACCTGAATGAAGGCAGCAACGTGGAAGAATCTGCCCATTGAGGAGTGTGTGAATATACACCTCGGGCCCAGGGGAAGCTGCATTGGGAGCCAGCCGACTGCTAAATACACCCATTTTAGGGGCTGCAGGGGCCGGACAGGTGATTAGCATAATCAGGGGCGAGGGGAGCCATACATATGGTAATGCTGGAGTTGGGGGGTGAGGGTTGGTGGTATGGGTGGGGGTTCGGAGAGGGGTGGGGGCGCAGGGGTTGGCAGCTGGGGTGTCACATTTGTGTCAGGGGTCGGGGTTCTCGGGGGGGTGTCGCTGCGTGAGGGGACACTCTCTGCTCCAGCTGCACGTCAGAGCACCTCCGCTCCCTGTTTCTTATCTTCTCCCTCTCCTTTCTATCAGCCCTCTCGCTTCTACCCTATTCTCTCGGAGTCTCACACTCTCTTACCTTGCTCGGTGCACCCTTCCTCTGTGTGGGAGCCCCCAGCCCTCCTCTTTGAGAGCTGAAAGGAGAGGGAAAGAGAGAGAAAGAGAGAGAGTGAGGGAAGGAGGGGGCTCGCCGTGGGTCAGACAGGGTCTCAGCTCTCAGTGAGGCCTTTCATCACATATTTGTGGCTGTGTGCACACCTGCATTGCAGAGCCCGCATTCAAAACTACTATTACTGCTTTGCATACCGCTGTGTATGGTGCCACCACAACCAATGAAACATGTACTTCGACTACTTTCGCCACTGCTGCTGCATCCGAGAGAGAGCGAATGCAAAGCACCCTATAAAAGCAGTTAAAAATGAGTGGACTCCTAAGAATATTCACACATGGGAATTCGAATGTTTAACAAATACTGAAATATCCCAAATGAAGACAAAACATTAACATAACAACACACAACAAAAACAATAAATGAAATCGAGCCTCGAGCTCTGCTTACAAAAGCTGCATGTAAACACTGTGGGCAATATCAAGATCAGCAAAAATGATCGAGGTCATGTCTGCATTGATAAAGTCCAGAAGATAAAATGTGTTCAGTGTGAGGATAACCAAGAAAATTCAGTAGTATAGCTAACGTGGGAAGCTTATAGACAGCAAATGCATTGAGATTGATTCTTCATAGATTTCAAGAAACCACATTGGTCAAGCGTAACCCATCATTTTCCTTGGTTTCTTGCTGTTTATTTTCATGCGATTTGACTGAAAAAAAAAAAACATGTACTTGCAACGTTATCCCTGTTAACAATCATTTAGGTAATGTGTTTGATGAAATGAAATCAAAACGTATTATTGGATGCACCCAAATGAAGTGCTGTCGATGTGAAAAAAGTTTGTCTGGAGCCCCGATTCATTAGTGAAAGTGGAAAAAACCCAAAGTTTGATCTGGGCAATCAAACTTTGAAAATGCCAAAGTCACGCTCTTGCTCTTCAACTAATGCAATCCAGCAGACGATAAAAGGCTCGGGATATTCTCCTGATACCAGAAAACGTGAAAGACGTCCAAGTTGTAAGACAAATTCTGTAAACAATTCAAGCTGATTGTTTCTTTCAAAAGCTGTGGTACATTACATTTTGTTTTTAAGCAATTATTGAATATTCATAATTAGCAGTGACAGATGCAGCTCATCAATTGTTGACATTCTCCCAGATCTCGCGCAGGACAATCAAGATGCAGCAGCAGTAATGTAACGCGGCAGACTCCCAGATGGAGTTAGGGACAGACACAAAGTGACAGCAGATGGTAGAAGGTAGAAGCAGATGAGTGTTGGAGGAAGGCAACAGGTGGGTTCTTCTAAGTGATCAAAGCTTTTGTCAGGTGATTGGCAACAGCAGCTGAGTAGAAGATGAGCAGGAAGGAGGTGGTGACATGAGGAGAGGACTCTAGTGTGGGAAACCTAACTGGAACAGACTGAGCAGGGAGTAAATAAGGCCCAATGAGAGGCGTTTGAGAAAAAGATGCCACTTAGATTTGTCATAACACAAATGCATCATTAGTTTATCTTCTGCACATTCTTCTCTAACTTCAAACATCACCTGGATATCTGATTTCCTTTATGAATATACTGTATCTGTTTGAGTGAGGTTGTGATACTTGCTTTGGAAAAGTGGTACTTGAAAGACATGACTGCTCATGAGGACCAAGATTTGACCGATTGAATGATGGCTTTATCAGGGCTGATACTGATTATAAGTAATGGAGTAGATCACTCATATTTGGTTATATACAAATATGCAAACATACGTTCACAGTGACAGTGAAAGTCCTTTTTTCCTTCTTTTTCTTTCCAGCACAAAAAAACAGACTGCGATGATCAGAAAAATGTTGGTAATCGGCCAGACCCCCTAATCAGTCAGTCCTTATTTATAACAAAGGAAATGCATCTCGACTTTCATTGCTAAAGCTCATAAGTAACTTTGAAATCAGTCTTCGCAGAAGCAGCTGTGTTCGATTTTCCATACGAAGCCTTTAATTTCAGGGTTTGTTTTTTTTTAAACAAAGAAACGATGGAACTTCTCTCTCAACATTTGTGTTATCTGAAAACAGTCATGTGAAAATACGCATCGTTAAAGCAGCGTTATTATTTTCACATATCACTCATGTGAAAGGTAATAGGGACAAATACTGATAATACATTTGCAGTAAAGACAAGTTGTAGTAGAACAACCCGTGAAGGAATGTAAGTGACCACAATTTACCCAAGCACGGTACATAAATACTATTGTGAGGTACTTTACTTCAGCATTTCCATTTTTTGCTACTTTATACTTCCACTCTTTTACATTTATTTGCGAATAAAGCTTAGTTACTAGTTACTTTGCAAACTTATATTGTTCAGTGTAAAAGGCTACTTGTGATGTGTAAACAATCAGATGGTGGAATGATGACTACAGACAGAAAGATTGGGCATCAGAGCATTGATTTGAATGTATTTACTGATACCAGTACTTGTGCTTCAAAGTCACGTGTAATTTAGAATAAAGTTGGGAATGATCTGATCTAATTTCAATATTTTGTACCATTACTGATACAATTCTATCATCGGATATGGAACCGACTTCACCGATCCACCTGCCACTCCAGATTCAGTCGTCCATAGCCAAAATGTGTAGCACACTTAAATGTATTAATTAATCAATAATTAAGCACTGCTACAAAGATATCTAACAGGCTCCATATTTTTGTTTTTCATAGTTTCCTCGAATTCTACGTTGGAAGTACAAGGCCGAGCTTGTCCTCGACCATTAACCTGCTTTAACATAACAGGACACTGAGTGAGCTACCAGTTGTCTAACTCAACACATCCTTAGATAGATACTCTAGTCTTGAATGCAGAAGAGCAAGACAGCGACTGGTTGGAGTACCGGCTGGTATCCAGATTCAGGTATCAGAATTTGATCAGCTTTTTTCGTATGTGTTGACTTGACAAGTCGCTTCCTTGAAGAAGCTTTTTGGAGTTTCTGGGAATGTTCTACCAGACTGGATCCTCGCGTCGCTGTCCTGCGTCGTCCTCCTCGTCCCTCTGGCGGTGTAGAGGCCTCAGGGTATGGGAGGTTGCTTTAGTAGACTTGGTGGTAGAGCGATGACCTGGTTTTGGGGGGCTTCCTCCTCACCACAGGGGGTCCCTGCTGAGAGGGGACTTAATCCAGCTAATCCTCTCTCTGCACACACACAAGCACACACACAAAGATGTGTTTAGCCACATGCAAGTACATACAGTATATTCACATATGCACACTTGAGGTCCTGCACAGTAACGGATCTCTTTTGGCGGCAGTGAAAGTGACGGGGGGCTTCAGACTGGAAGGAGGGAAGCACTATTTTTTATGATTGATCAGTTATATATGTGGATATATTCAAGTATACATGCACTGCTTTTTTGTTTCTGTACAGTACAGTATGAGTAATATGTGTATGTGTATGTTTTTAGTAGCCATATCACACTGGAGAGTTGTAGGAGTTGTTTGCCGCCGGTGGTGTGTGTTTTCCTTGAAAGTGCGGGATGCTTCCGTTGTCAGGCGTGAGAGATGTGCAGGGGTGGGGCCATGCTGTTGTGTGTGTGTGTTGCATGGAAAAGGGAGAAAGTTGGCGAGGGGAAGGGGGGGTGGGCTGGCTTTGACAGAGGGGCTGGGCTGATTGCCATCATGATCTGGCCAATCACAGCGTAGAGCTGAATAGAGCAAAGAGAGAGAAAACGAGAGTATAAAGAGGAGGGGGAGTTCTGGACTGAAAGGAGGGAGGGGGTGATGTCAGTTCCTTAGAAACCTACTTTCTCTCCTTTCGTCCCCACCGCCCCCCGTTCCCCTACTTTGAGAATAGGGGGGACCAGGGGTTAATGTTATGCAACACACTGAATACCCGCACTGAGCGCTCCAATACAGTGACACATATAGTCTTGCCTTCTTCTTCTTCTTCGGTTCTGTGCAGGTCTGTTTTTAAGAAAGTGCTTAGATTTATAGTTTGTAGCGGTAATGCTTACGAATATATACAGATATAACACACATGCACAGGTGGTCGTACACGTGACCCCGCTCCCCACAGGTGCAGTATAGGACAGTTGGCTGGTAGAGGGCAGTGCTGACATGACTGATTCACAACTGCACTGATTAACCTGAAGATTAATTTTCTTGATTGATTTATCAGTTGTTTGCTCTATGAAGTGTCAGACTGATAAATGCCCATCACATGTTGCAAGACATGTGATGGGCACATGTTGTTCCAAGTTGGCATTCGTGTTGTTTGGTGCCTAAATCAAAGTCTGCTTAATTTGCACAGAAGACAAAGAAAAAAACAGCAAACGCCGACATTTGAGAAAACTGAAACCGCTGATGGTATTTACATTACTGTGATAGACTATTTTTATCTCTTTGAATGATAGTGTTGTGAAGGAATTGTTTTGATGGCACATCTTCCCGTGAGGGGGTCGGACCCTGGCAGTAAAATGCCTTTTTTGTGTCACGAAGGGACAGGCACTTTGAATGGTAACACGTGGATATAGTCTGCTATTGGCAGGCTTATACCAACAGCATACGTCCCGTGGGTCGGCATACTGTAGGTTAATATAATTGCATTTCTGGCCATATTTCAGAGCAATTGAGCCATTTTCAGGTCTTATTTGGGCTGTGGTGACCGGTGATCAGGTGGGCATTGTGTATGTGAATAACCCAAAGAATAGTTAACAACCACAATACATTTGTTGAAATAGAAGAAAGTGATGTCGAGTGAGGAGTGAGTGACAAAACGGAGCCGGTATGGGAAGCATGTAAAAGTCAGTGACACTTTGTTTTAGGTCACAGCAGCTGAGGCTGGAGCGGGACACCTCCAAGATATCAACACATGCCGGGGTCAACCAGTTTTCTTAGGGGAAGGAATATGGGAATATGTGTCATTGAAGAAACACAGCTGTGTGTACACACACACTCACACGCACATGCTCGCACGTACACCAGTGCGCTCGCACACACTCGCACACATTTTCTTGGTCCAGCTGGGGTGTTAATTTCACCCCGAGGCTGCGCGAGTGTTGACCCCAAAACGCTGTAACCTCGTGAAGTGTGGAATTCTCTAAGCCCGAGGCCGTGATGTGCTGTTTCCTGTAGAGAGAGAGTACATTCCTTTGACTTGTCCCATTCCTCACTGCTCGCTGTAAACTCATGGTCTTTGGGTGGCAGTCCACAATGTGGAATGTGTTCAAAACAGACAGCGAGTCCTTTCTACACTCGTCCCCCCCTTTTTTTTACCAATCAATCTTCCCTCGTCTCCTCGCACACGTAGAAGCTGAAAATCGATGCGTCCATTGCCCCACAATCGTGTTCCCATTTCTCCTCTTGGCACTCTAGCCAAGCCTCGGGGCTAGCTTTGCCTCTGAGCGCTGAGTGTACCAGACAAGTTGACTTGTTAGTGCACTGTCAGTGTGCGTAGGGTCTAAATCAGTTCCATGCGTGCTCTTCTGCAGGCAGGGCTGGTGTAACGTAGCCGTGTAGCTGGCCTAGCAGTGGAAAGCATGTCGCTCCGGTTAGCCTGGGCCTGCTATTAATGATGAGTATTATAAACATGCCTTCAGACAGGATCAGATGGGAATGCCGTTTGGGTCCAGAAAAAAAGAAATCAAGTGTGTTTTCCTAATGCCCCAAGACATGGCCCCCTCCCTCCCTGTTCCATTGGTCTGACTGGGTGGTCCGGCTCAGCAGAACAGGCATGCTTATGTTCAACTTTAATGCCATTACAATGGGCTGAAAATATTCAATCTATGCCTGCTGTTGCACGAATCGAGCGGAATTGTTAAATTGGATTAAGGCATGATAAAATGTTACAGATTTTTCACACAGTCGGCTCTCTCACTGGGCATTTTTCCGTGTTGTGTGTGTGTTTGTGTGAGCGCGCGTGTGTGTGTGAGCAAGGGAAAAGAAGATGACTATAAATTGCCCAAGCTTTCACTGAGCTTTCAGTCACTGATGATTGAAGGGCTCTGCTTGTAAATCAGACAAAGATACACTGAACCGAGGGACGCGCCTGCAGACGCACGCACACAAAACTTTCATATGGCTTCACATTTTTGAGATTCATTCGTTTCATCTTGTGTCTGACTGAAAATGTAAGACTTTGTCCGCGCTTGCATGACTGCAGTTGCCTGCATTTGTTCGTGTGTGTTTGAGAGAGGGACTTTGCCAGACTTGCCTCGGCTGTACCGGGGTGGAGCGGGGCAGCTAAAGGGCCTGAAAGGCTGCTTTTGTAGCTCGGGCTAGCTGAGAAGCTCAGAGCGCACGCACAGGGCTTAGTCCCACCACGATACTGGGAGCGAAGCCTGGAAGAGAGCCTCCCTCTCTTTATCAAACACACACACACACACACACACACGAACTGTCGCTCACATATGCAGTCAATGTGGTCTGGCGCTGCCGACTTGTTAGCAAATTTGAGTAGAAACGCTGAGCTTGTTTTAGCGAGAGGTGGATTTGTTGAGGTGAAGTCGCTGCTGTGGATTCAAAGGAGGCCGGGTTGTTTGGCGTTGTAGCGGTACAAGCTCACTGTTAGCGGAGTGCTTTTGTTCAAGATACAAGTCCGATAGTGCGGTGGCCAGGCTGGGACGACTTTGGGTCTGCTTTGCACAGAGGATCACTTCTTGAGCCGCAGATGTTTCAGCGCATGATGCTGCTCGTGTGTTTGAGTGATACAGCTGTGTTCAGGCTGTCTTACCTTCTGTATTGGGGAAAAAGATATTTGTACCTGTGATAAATATATTCTTTTTATTAAAGGTTTTTCATGTATTAACTGAAGTAAATTTAGCTTTTGAAGCGCATATTCAAGGCCAGCCATGTAGCTGATTCCTCTTTGATTGACTTTGGGGCATTTTCTCTCCATTTTTCTCTGACCTGTCAGCAAACTGTTGAATGAGGAATTTATTCACCACAAAATGTGTCAGTTAGTAGCAGAAACACAACTTTTGTGTACATGTTGTCATGAAACCTGAGTTAAAATATGCTTACACCTGAAAAAAGGTATGTTTTGGGGTTAAACATGTTAACACAATGAGCCCTGAATAATCAAATATACATATGCAATGTGTGTGGATATATGCACAGAGGGTGAAGTTATGCAGCAGGTACGCTCCTCTTTCTGCAGTTGGTGGGCGTGTGAACCAGGAGCTGAGGTACACGCGACAGAAGATAGGCGAGGAGGCCATGTTTAACCCTCAGCTGATGATCCAGACGCCGCGGGAGGAGGGAGCCAATGTTCTAACGGTGGAGGCTCTCCTGCAGCACCTGGAGTCAGCTCTCCGAGCCAGCAGAGTTCATGTTTACCTATATAACAGGTAACGAAATGTTTCGTGTCTAAATGTGTCCCAGTCTGTATTTAAGCGTCATGTTTTCCATTTCTGGACAATTAGAGTCAATTTCTTCCTCCAAAACAAAATTGTGTCAACGGGCAGGTTAATTACAAATAAACACCAACTAAAGCCGAGCAGTGAATATGCGAATCTTGTGTCAATTTTTCCACAGAGTCAACATTTGTGACTTTTGAGTTAGTTTTTTGTGGCGTTGTTGTATTGCATTGCTCTATATGTCTGATTCAGGGTTCGTACAAAGTCTTGAAAGTTAGAAAAATGCTTCATTGGAACTGTTTCTTTTAAAGGTATGAATCCATTTGAATATAATCTGCAATATAATAGGGTTTTTCGTGTAACTCATGTAAACAATCGCTAAATCAGACCAAAACATTTCAAGTCTTTAAAATGAATCAGTCCCATCGTCATATTTGCTTGTCCCCTCCTGATATATCTCACCAGATACGTGGCGGAGCAGGCCAGAGAATTACAAAATGTACAATCGTAGTTGATATAAATTGATAAAGTAAACACATTGATGATAGATGCTGATTGCTGTGGGTATAAAGGATTTTATTATGTGCAGTTAATCACATCTGTGGTAGCTGAATGTGATGATAAAGAGTCCTTGTAACTTCAAAGTTCTTGAGTTTCACTCTGTAACAATATTTTCTCCATTCCATCTATGTCAATTATGCTGGATATACAGATATATAGCATACCTGTACATCATGTATCCAGCTTTATTCTTGCTAGCATGACCTTATAATGATGAAAGATATTTTATCATATATAATCGATCAATTCTTTGAAAAGAAACTGAATGGAAACTCCTTTGTTCTCCTTTTTCAGACAATGGAAATTAGAAGACTTATGCTACAAATCAGGAGAACTAGTCACAGAAACTCATGTTATGAATCAGGTAAGATGCAAATGTTTTTCTCACTCTCATGTTGAATTTACTTTTTTTTTTCTCTGTATATGCTTGCTGTTGTCAATGTGTGTCAACCCTGCTGTGTGTGGTCATGTTGTTTGTCCAATTAGATCATAGAAGAGCTACATCCCTGCCTCATCATCACCCCTTTGGACTGTTTCTGGGAGGGAGCCAAGCTCCAGTCTGGAATGGTCTATCTCCCGTAAGCACACGAAACTCCTTTTTTTTCTCTTTTTTTTAGTGGACAGAATCTGCATTTTATGATGTGTCATCACAATTGCAACACGGCCAACACTATATCATCAGTTTGACTGCTGTCTCTCAAACGTGTGTTCAGATGTAGTTAGAAATGAACCTTAATGGGCACATGTGGGGCTTTCCTCTTTGATTAAAGTGAGGTTAAGGAATTAGTGTATATGTGAACAGAATTTTGTTCTCAAGAGAGAGATGTTGAGGAAAAGGAGGATCTCTGGATCTTGTTTTTGCCCCTTTCGTAGAGGCGGCCCGAACACGCTCAACCCATCCAAAGACACACCACAGAGGAACAAGAGTGTGTGTGTGTGTATGTGCATGTTAGTGTGAGTGTGTGTGTGTCCTGAACTCGTCCCCTCTGAAGGCTCTATTGTAGTGGTTGCTGGCATGCGTATCGCTGGCGATAGTTTCTCTCCAGCCCTGGGCCTCACACCATTGTCTGGCCCTTCTGTTGCTAATGGCCTGCTGCTACAGTAATACTCAGCAGACCTTTACCTCCACAAGTGTGTGTGCATGCACATAGTGTGCGCCATTGCCATCAGTGCACACATGTGTTTTGTCGACGTGTGAAGGTGCATCAGCTCGAGCCTGGTTCATCGGAGTATGTGAATGTGTGTGTGTGTGTGTGTCTGTATGTGTGTGTGTGCATTGCCCGTTGGTCTCAGATGGTAAATAAGGTTTTTACTATGTTCTGGTTGGGAGGCTGGGAATAATAACCCAAGCCTGGTTAAGCACATACAATGTGGTCTGAATGACAGAGGGAGAGAGAGAGATTCAGAGAAAGAGAGACTGGAATGTGTGAGGCGAAGGGAGACAAGGACCGGTTCGGAGCAGGAATTCAGAACTGTGCCGTTGCATGATGGGAACTGGACTCCATTTATTGTGTTCCATCACCTAGCAAGAAAGAAGAGATCATTTTGTGCTCTCGAAAAATGTGGCCGTTTGGTGAGGTAAAGATTTGGAGGCGGTCCCAGCCAAACTTCTGACAAGTGTTGATCTTCTTTGAACACTTTACAGTTCTGTTAACGACTGGAGTGTCTGATAAAACAGGTTTCATTCAATGTTACATTGTGGGTAGTGTAAGCATCTGGTTGGGACAGCGGTCTAATATTGCACTCCTGTAACACTGCTGGACTCATTAGGGACAGTTTAAAAACACTTGATCAAATCGATCTGCCAGAGCCAGAGATACCGCCTTTTTTTATTCCACGCACTCTTTTTTCTTTTCAAAACCTTGTGTCAACATTACCCACAATGCAACTTGGCCACTGAGGGACATCCCTGGAGATTATTTATAAGATTACTGTGGTTCCTCTGGTTTTCTCTTCTGTATAAGTTTGGCACACTTGTTTTTTTTTAGTACAGTCATGTTATTGCCAATAAGAAGGATGGCTTCTATGTGTGATAAAAGTAGTAACAGACTTTTTCTGAAAATACACTTGAAAAGTGCCCGTAAACAGAAACATGGGAACCTCAAAGCATTATTAAAGTCACAGTTTAACACTACCCTTTGTTTGATTTGAACTACACAGAGGTAAAGCCCCTCTCCAGTGGACCAACTTTGACCCGAAGGAGTTCCTCGAGGACTTGCGAAAGGCAAACTTCCCCGTGGAAAGCTTCGAGGACATGTTGGAGAAGGCAGACGTCGGACACGGGTACATGGACAGACCGTGTCTGAACCCCGCTGACCCCGACTGCCCCCTCACCGCGCCCAATAAGAACTCAACTAAGGTAAGGGCTCGAAGTTTTTGGCTGTTGAAATATCTATGTACACAATGTTGCAATGTTGATAGGTTTTGGTAAAACATCAAGCCTTTAGTTTGAAGCGAGCTGCTGACAGTTATTTTTCTCGCCTGTTGCTTTTATTGCACCAGCCATTTGACGTGGCGCGGGCCCTGAGTGGCGGCTGCCATGGTCTGTCCAGGAAGTACATGCACTGGCAGGAGGAACTGATCGTAGGAGGGACCACCAAGAACGGCAGCGGACCCCTGCTCAGGTAACATACCCACACTTACACATACACACCCTCATAAACACTGCTGTGATCACTGCAGGGCTTATTCTGGAAAGAGTGTGTGTTTTTTGTTCTTTTATGCTCCCCGAAAGCGGCGCATGCATGCGTGCGTGTGCGCTGTGTGCTGTAAATCTTGCAGTCATTAGCAGATTCCAGTGAAATCTTAGAGCTCCAGCTGTTCCTGCTCAGCTCTGGCTGCTCTGCTTGGACACTACCTACTCACACACACACACACACACACGCACACACACACACACACACACACACACACACACGTGCACAGAGTGATCTATTGCTTGGCTAGTTTGTCCAAATATACAGTGGTTTTGGGGTACATGGACTTAATTCCAGCTCAAGTACCAGGACAAAGCTTATAGATTATGTTGTATACCCGTGGATATATAGTATACACTGTTTTGTGTGTGAATAAGCTGTTTGCCTTCCATGATAGGACACACAGTATTCAGTCATCTATGCTATGAGACACATAAAAATATTATGTTTTATATGTAAATATGAAAACATGAAACACACACAGGAATTTAAAACATGAACATTTTATTAAGCAACAAGAAGCTGCACAAATTATCCAACACTTTGTTCACGGACCACTTACTTTAATGTGAAATTACCGTTTTTGGGTGGTGCACGCACATGCATGTGATACACACAAAGGCAAACCCCCCCACCTCACACGCGCATTCACACACATACCGGTCACAGAGTACAGTGGGGTGCGTTGTTTGTTTTGCGGTCGTGTTTTTTCCTGGCAAAGTTGGGTCATTAGGGTGTCTGTGCGTGCCTGCCTGCCTGTTTGTGTGTGTGTGTGTGTGTGTGTGTGCGTGTGTGTGTGTGTGTGTCTGTGTGAACATGTGTGTATGCGGCTTGGTTTGCTCTATCCGTCGGGCTGTTACTGCTGGCACTCAGTTTCTACATCTTGTTTGCTAACTGCCACCATTACCGTGATTATCACCGCATTACAGGCATCACATTCATAGAGGGAACAACTAGCAAATGTCTGGTCCTTCGCTTCGTAAAATTTGACGATTTGAGATCACACGTGGCTGAGTCGACCAGTGTTTCTGGAGCTGCAATCTGTTCCAGGGTTATTCCTTAATGACTGATCGGCTGTATTTCTTTACAGCCTTCATCGTGTTCTCACCGGGACTGTCTTTTGAATTCTTCAGCACACAAAATCTGTCAGGACATGATCAGGAGTTTTATAGATTGGGACCAGATGTCCGTTATTTTTTTATGGGATCAGATTCTTCGTTTGCCACTAAGCTAATCCAGTCTATACGTTTTCTGAAATCCAATTTTTCGGCCATTTTAACATGATTTGTTTGATTTGGAATAAGAACAAGAGACAGCACAGCCGTCCAATGTAAAAGGTACAACAACAACAACACTGTTATCCAGCTCTGCCTGTTTCTTTGGATGCCTTCCGATGCCATATCTTGTGATTGCAAGGAGCATCAGCAGTAATGTAGTAATGCACCTGAGAGGTATCAACCTGAAGGTCCTAGCGGAGGATTAGAACAATTTACACATTCAGCCAAATATTTCAGTTCACTTTGTTACAGATTAGAAAGGTTATTTGTATGTTAGGGATATTTGGGGCTTGGGCGTCCAGAATAGTCGCACCCTGGAGCCCTGCACACACACAGATCTGATACTAAAAACCTGGAGTTAGTAAATGCATCAGCTTTATCGCCTTGTCTTGTTTCCCCAACTGCTGTAAAAGTGAAAGGAGTCACCCCTGAAGCGGGCTGGTAGCAACCCTGTCCATTACCCGGGTTACTACGTATGGTTCAAAGGGTACCATACCGAAAGCATGTTGGTGGAAGCACAACTCAAGTGAGGAGCTGAGATCAACAGGGAAATGCCTTCTCCACTCCACTATATCATTTGTGTGATTCCACTGCTGCTAATGTGTGATAGCTCTGTGAATTATGTTTTTTTTTCCAAGTGTTTTAACAGGGTTAGGGTTACTGGTCTGTTATTATGAGGAGATTATTCTGGACATTTTTCATTGTTTTCTTTCATCAGATAGACTAAACTATTCATCTGTTGATCGGAATACCATCACCAGAGTAATTGAAGTGAAAACAATGGTTGTGTGTAGCCCCAGCATCAAAACTGTAGGCGGCTGAAACGAGTGGATGTTTGTGTTGTGTGGTGTATGAGGCAAGTCTCATGGCTGTGGGCATCTGTGTTCTTGGCTCGAACATTCACGTCAGATGGAACAATATTATTCCTATGCAGCAGGTGTGCCTAACACACCATTGTTTATGATGTCTGAGGTCCAATACGCCCCGGGCGCTGTGGTTTGGATGTATTTCTTTTTCACTCTTTCTTTAGTGGTTAAATTAGCAGCCTCTCTGTGTTGGGTTAGAAATTAGGGGAATTTTTTTCCTTCTTCTTTGGGTTGATGAGTTTAAGACTTTAAGACCAATTTTCCTGCTTCTCCTGCCGTAGTTCTAATAACCAGAGCGTTTAATGCTCGTAGTTTGTCTTGTACGTTTTAAAATATAAGCTTCTTCAATGTCATCAGCTCATCAACGCATCGCCTTGTTGATCTTCTTGTGTAAACATAACGCATCACTCCTTTCATCCTTCTTCTCCCTCTTTCGTCTTTTCCTCCCCTTTTCTCCTCCCTTACACCCTGCCACACTCCCCCCCACCCCTTTCCTTCCCTCCTCTCCAGTGCCCAGGCCTTACAGACCATGTTCCAGCTGATGACTCCCAAGCAGATGTTCGAGCACTTTCGGGCCTACCACGAGGTTTCTCAGATCAACTGGAATGAAGAGAAGGCTGCAGCTATACTGGAAGCCTGGCAGAGGAGATACGCTGAGGTGAGGGCCAAAACACTCGAGAAACGGGAGAGGGAGAGAGAGAGAGAGAGAGAGAGAGATCCAGAAAAGAGGGCAAGGAAAGAGAAAAGCGAAAAGAAATCTACTCTAAATCCTCTGCAACCACATTGTAAATCACCGGCCGGAGACAGGTGAACATGGAAAGGCCCCATCCAAAAGCCGGGGCCCCTGATAGATACTAGAACCACTGTTGGTGTGTGGTAAAGGGCTAAAGCTCTCCTCTCACTGCTCTGCAGAGAGGAGCAATCAAGAAACAGGGTGAGCATGTCTGGAATACATTAAGGGAGTGCTGGATCTCTCTCTCTCTCTCTCTCTCTCTCTCTCTCTCTCTCTCTCTCTCTCTCTCTCTCTCTCTCTCTCTCTCTCTCTCTAGCGCGTGTACAAACACTCACGCAAACACACACTCAAACGTTCACACACAATCGCTTTCCCAGCTGTGGCCCCATTGGTGGCTCATGTGTGACATCATCTGGTCTTTGTTTTGGGGGCCCCAACCTCTGTTCGACATGGTGTGACCTTGTGTGTGTGTGTGTGCATGTGTGTGTGCTTGTGAGTGTGCACCATTCATCTTGAGGCCCGGCAGATCACTGATAGAAAAGAGGTGCGATTCCCCCCCATCCAAATACAGTGTTTTTATCAATGGAAAACAGAAAAGATGCCAAATATTGTTAACTGCGTGCATGTGTGTGTGTGTGTGTGTGTGTGTGTGTGTGTGTGTGTGTGTGTGTGTGTGTGTGTGTGTGTGTGTGTGTGTGTGTGCATGCGTGCGCGTTCTGCACGATTAGGCGTGTCTGCGAGAATAGTATGTGCGTGCATGTCGGTATGTGCCGGACACATGTGCGAGTTCACACGTGGGTGCGAGTGTGTGTGTGATCTAGTGCGTGTTTCCTAATGTGTGTCAGCCAGCATTGCTCCCAACTGAGCTGTAACTGCAGTTCAATGTTGAAGCCATCTGTCTGCCCCGAGATAGTGAGAGAGGGAGAGGATGGGTCATGGTACTGTCTGCAGATTCTCCCAAATACCTCCCGCTGCAGAGGCAGAGGCTCGTTACTCAGGGCTGTGATCGGCCTCTGCTGGGTGAGATGTACTTACTCTACACCCGGTGTTGTTACACGTTATTTATTACATGGGCTGGAAAAGAGGCAGCCATAGAGGAAGGATCATGTAAGTGGAAGGCGCGATAATACGAGGCTCGATTGCACGTTCTGCTGGAAATCAGGCAGTTTGCAAGGGTCAGTCATACTTAATTCACATTAGAAACCCACCAACACCCAGTAACATATGGCTTTTGCCTTCAGTGTGAATGTGTATAAACTCACCCTGCAGCAGTCACAGGTATTTATCGGCTCCAGCTTCAATATGCTGTGATTTGAACAGAACACCCAGGGGTACACGCTAATATTCGCTCCTGTTCAGGCTCGATGTCCGGATGTGTGTAGACGTTAAGGCTTCTGGCTTGTTGATACTTATTAATTTGTCTCTTGTCAGGCAGTGCATGAATATCATTCAGTCAGTGCAGAGTTTGAAAGAGAGATTGAATTCAAAGATATTAAAAAGTTTTTCATGGCCTGCATGTTTGTCTGCTGCCTGGTCGGTGCTGGGCATGTGCGGCTCTTATCAGAGATGATTATCAGCTATGGAAAAAACCAGTGCGTCTCATTAAAAATTTACTTTACGTCGACCGAATGCAATCAGATTATGTAGCTGTTTGATCTGCTGCTTTCTACAGTTCTTTTCAATTTCTGGCACATTTGTGATGAAAAATGTGACACACAAGGTGAACAAAACAAGAAAAACATCTCCAGGCAAGGACCTTAGCTGGTTTTCATAGAGCAAATTAAAAAGGAAGCTTAAATTTACTGAGTGCTTAAACTATATCTTCAAGAACTGATTCGGTTCACTTCTGTATTGATCTTTCACTTTTCTCCAGTCACATTTAATGTAACTTCCTTCCCCCTCTGCCTCTCTCTGTGTGTCTCTCTTGCAGGCGGTGCTGCAGAGTGTTGCAGCAAATTCATCTCAGAAGGTCTTGTCTTTCACTACCACCACTCTGGAAGACATCCTCAAGTCTTTCTCTGACATCAGCGTCATCCGTGTGGCCAGTGGATACCTGCTGATGGTGAGAGCAGAGCCAGGGAAAAAAGGAAAACGTTCTATTTGTCAAGTGCATTTTGTTAACAGCTTTAAGCCTGAAGTGGATGTAGTTAGCAGTCGAAAAGAGGAAGTTTAATGGCTTTCGAACCCGACAGGTTGATTAATAGACAGATTGCTTGTGTGCTATTTTTG
Source organism: Acanthopagrus latus (assembly GCF_904848185.1). Classification (NCBI taxonomy): domain Eukaryota; kingdom Metazoa; phylum Chordata; class Actinopteri; order Spariformes; family Sparidae; genus Acanthopagrus; species Acanthopagrus latus. The sequence goes on from NC_051043.1 coordinate 23,741,452, forward strand.
TAACCAGCTGGCCTATGCGTGTCTGACCATGCTGCGGTGGGACTGTGCCAAGTCTCAGGGGGCTGTGGGGCTGGCAGGTGTCCTGCTGGTGACATTGTCTGTGGCAGCTGGCCTGGGCCTCTGCTCCCTCCTGGGCATCTCCTTCAATGCTGCAACCACACAGGTAACACCACACACACACACACACACACACACATCGACAGCTGCCCTCGTCTGTCACTTAGTAAAGGTCAGGATCTACTAATTCAAACTAATAAGACACTAAACATCAGCAAGTGACCCGTTTTATATGGACAGTCTGTTGGGCAAAATAACATTTCAATAGAAGAACATTTAATTTTCAGATTATATAATTGCAAAATCTATGTTATAGGCCCACCTCTTTGATGCCTATGAGGATCTTATGTTAAGTATTATATTAACATGTATTTATTTCCCAAAAGAAGTCAAAGATCTCACTTTGATTTCATCACTAATGAATCTGCCAATTATTTTCATGATTACTAAATTAACTGCTCAGTTCATAAATGTAAGTGAAGTAAAGTGATGTTAGAAACCAACAGACTCTTCATTTTGCGATCACAAATGACAAAAAAAAGCTGCAAATCCTTCCGTTTAATTAGCTGGAACCAGTGTTTTTACTTGGAAATTGACTGAAACAATCAATCAGTTACTAAAATATTTGACAGTCTAATTGACTTATCGTGCAGCTCTAATGTAGAATGTCAAAAGGAAAGATTTACATCAATAAAAGTGTCTACAACTGGCAAAATGTTTGGATTAAAGACCAGCCAGGGTGATGAGTCCCACCAAATTTGGATTTTAACGCTGCAAACACATTTCATTCAGCACAATTACTTTAAATGTTGATTACTCTGCCATTATTTTCAAATGTAAAATGTGAAAAAATGATCACTTCCGACCTAAACTGTGACAGAAGTACATTTAACATTTAACGTACCCAACTAAACACCACTGAAACACTTTCCCTGGCCCAAGTTCACAGAGTCTGTCTGTGTGGAACAGGTGCTACCCTTCTTGGCTCTGGGCGTCGGAGTGGACGATGTTTTCCTCCTCGCTCATGCCTTCAGCGAGACCGGTCAGAACAAGAGGATCCCATTCGAGGTGAGGCCAACATCCCACGCTTGCCCGTTCTTCACTATGCTTGACACACACACACACACACACACACCCTCCCTGTCTTATCTCCTCCATAGAGGAATGTGTGAAAGCCTGTCTCTGCCTGTGATGTAGCATCAAACAAGCCATGTGCCACACACTCGGCCCACATATCCGAGCAGTGCTCCATATTAAAAATGTTGCTTTTGAAAACACAAAGTAGATGATTATATAGTGTTTCATTTGACGGAACAACCCAACCTCAGATACCTTTCCCTCTGCTTCACACACTTCAATGAATATTAAGTCTTCGGACTAAATATGTGCTTTATGAGTTGTTATTAAACACTTTAGAGCTCAGATTTGTGTATTCTTATCAACTCATTGTCTACATTGTCACAATATCAAGAAAAATGTCCCTACAAACAGATTGAGGCACGTACAGGTTTGAACGCAACAAAAAGGGAAAATAAAGTGTACGTCTCTAGAATCTCATGAGGCTATATGTGTGTGTGTGTGTGTGTGTGTGTTTTGTTTGCACAGGGTAACTTTTCACCTCCACAGTGGGGAAAACACAGGCATGTATTTGCTTGTGTTTGTTTTCCCCTGCTCTCCTCCCCTCAGAGCCTTTGTCTCTATGCCTCCCTCATCCCCCAGCTTCCTTTGTGTGGCTGAGATGAAAACTAAACAGAGCCGAACCTGATCTCTCCTGTCTGATATGCACACACACACACACACATAAACACACAGATGGACACGCCTGCAAACACACTCCCTGTGTGGTCCTGCACGTCCTCAAATCTTCACACGATTGCCGACAAAAACTTCCAGGGGGATGTTTGCGTTGCTCACCGCCGCTCTGTTTTTGCGTATTTCAAAGATTGAATCAGTCAATCGGTGGCGATGTGAAAAGCCTATTTGTGCCGTTCAGTTCCTTTTTTCCTTTCCAAGTTTGCTTTCTGTTCTTCAAACAGAAGTAGACAGGCCCAGCTGGATGAGAGCACTTCAGGGCCTTCAAAAAAGAAAACGCTGCAATCACTGTCAATCACATCAGTGTTGTGATCATTGTACGCCGTCTCAAGTATTACACGTTCGCCTTCGGCTACAGTCGGATCAAAAGAGTCGAGTTTCAGTGCTTTTGCTTTTATCTGCCTCTCTCGTCTCTCGTCAGGATCGTACGGGCGAGTGTCTGAAGAGGACCGGGGCCAGCGTGGCTCTCACCTCCATCAGCAACGTCACAGCATTCTTCATGGCCGCCCTCATCCCCATCCCAGCGCTCAGAGCCTTTTCCCTACAGGTATGTCCGGCAGTGTTTGTGTGTGTGTGTGTGTGTGTGTGTGTGTGTGTGTGTGTGTGTGTGTGTGTGTGTGTGTGTGTGTGTGTGTGTGTGTGTGTGTGTGTGTGTGTGTGTGTGTTTGTGTGTGAGAGAGAGTTCAGTCGTGTGCGGCCTCACTCTCTCTCACTAATAGTCCTGTTCCAGTCCTCATTGGCTCCAGATTTCTCCAGACCGTTGTTTTATTGATTTCATTCATCAAACTGAAAGTCTGTGTGTGTGTGTGCATGTGTGTGTGTGTGAGAGAAAGAGAGAGAGAGAGAGAGGAGTGTGTGTTTTGTTAAATCCATCCAGCCCTCTCCCTCCCTCTTTGAGGCTGTTTAGTGGTGGGCCCGGTGTCTGTCCAGATTGTGGCTGAGGTCCATGTAACTGAATCCCTCTGTCCGTATGTGTGTGTGTGTGTGCGTGCGTATCCTCATGCTCTTATATATGCGTGTGTGTGTGAGTGCAGGAGAGTTGTAGTATCTGTGTGGGAGGTTTGAAAAGCACCGGTCGAGCTGGGTTTTTTTCGTGTGTGCGTGTCCCAATCTGCGTGTGTGTGTAAAGGTGGTGGGGGGATCCAGAGGGGGAGCGCTGACTTCTCTAACATCTGTCAGTAATTATAGACGTCACCAGGAACAGTGAAAACTGGGACAGAACGAGACGTCTGTCAGTCTGACAAAATGCTTCCAATAAACCACTGAATTGTTAATTCATGGAGACGCTCGAGCTCAGCCGCGGTGACTCAGCCTGCGAGGAGGAGACAGTGTCAGATTTTTTTGTTTTAAAAGCCTCCGCTGGCTCCTGTGTTAGAAGTGTGAAGCAAGATAGTGGAACATAAATGCAAAAACTGAATTGAAACAGTCGAGTCAATGGGGCAGTTTGATACAGTAAAGGATGGAAAACACAATCATTAAACAAATAAAATAGAAAATATATGTAGGTGCTCGTCATACCGAACACTTACAAGAGGTACTGGTTGAAATCTGCCCCATCAAATGGAAAAAGTAGTAGTGGTTGTTTGACGCTTGCTATGGATAAAACCGCCAAACTTTGTAACAGCAGAGTTGTTGTATCCCTCGATTAGAAGTGTGTCCCCATTCTGAGGGTCATATAGAATGGGGACACCCTACCCCCAGGTGTGAACACGCAAAATGGAGTGGGTGCGCTGGGACTGAGCCACGGTTTGATTATGAAGGAAGGCTGCTGTCAGTACAGTGGATGCACTGTTCATAGTCGTGGTGCTGCAACCATCACATCAGATGCTTTTAGCATCTCACCAAATTTGTCTTTGTCAGAAATGTTTTGGTTTCAGCTCTCTGTGTTTGTTACTATCTACGCTTTCCGAAATACCACTTCTTAGGTGCCCATGAGCAAAGCTGCAGAGGTGTATGAAGCAAATTCTTACTTATGACATGTGATGACCAGAAGTTAATTGTGTAGTCCTGTTTCAGAGGCTTTCTCTTCTGATTCTCTTACTACATTCTGGGAGAATAACATTGAAAGCTTGCAACTGGTCATCTACCAACAGCTGGGATGCTAAAGTTGTCTTTTGGAAACAAACACAAGTTAAAAGTTCAACAGGAAAGTTGATATGAAGACTAGAATTTAGTTTTTGCGGTTACATAAGTGACGTTTGTATGGTAAGTACTCTGTACACTGCTGTAGTTGAGCAAAATGGTGATCCCGCTCTCGCTTTCTCTCTCTCTCTCTCTCTCTCACCCTCCCTCCTCTTTACTCTCTTTCTCACACACCTACACACACACACACACACACACACACCCACATAGTGAGGCAAGATGTCGCCACAGTGAGTACGATATTAGCATGTGTGGATAGATGGCTTTAGTACAGCGGGTCTGTCAAACATGATCCATTTACCCCATGGGTCTAATCCATGCAGCGCCGCTTAATACACACACATGCACACACACACACACCACACACACACACACATGCACATAGCATGCATTCTTTACACTTGTGGTTTTTTGTGACTGGTGGAGGGCAGGCTCGCAGCGAGGCAGACGATCATGCTGATACCTATCTTTTTTTTTTATTATGGAACACACACGTCCCGACCACAATCGCTGGTACTCATGCGTGCAGGGATGTGCGTTATCGCGTGCGTGCGTGTCTCTTTATCACCATTAACAACTTCCTGCGGTCGACTCCTCCATGGACTCATCTCCTTCTCTCTCTCACTTATTCTTTTCCTTCCATCGGTATTGACAAAAAAAAAACGAAACAAAAAAAACGGGAATCTTGCCCGGATAACAACACGAAAAACACACACAGGAACACACACATTCATGCGCGGAGGACAGATGTGATGATAAATCTTCTCACTCTGGGGTCAGCTAGCGGTCGCTATGCGTGTGTGTCTGTGTGTGAGTGCTGTAGTCATACTGTATCTGTCTGGACGTTAGTGGGCCAATTGAGAATTAATTGTTCTCATCTCCTCGCAGAGCTTTCTTCTCTCTTTTCTCTCACATTATTTCTCTCACTTGATGACTGAGTAGTGAGCTGAGGAATGAGGGAGGGCGAGGAAGTGTGTGTGTGTGTGTGTGTGTGTATGTGTGTGTGTGCGTGTGCGTGTGTGTGTGTGTGTATGTATGTGTGTCTGTTTGGTGTTAAGGTGTGGTTTAAGTAGGAGGCTACACAGTTTTTTTTAAGCTGGCAGTAGATGCATGTGTGTATGTGTGAGTGTGTAAGGGGTGTGTGTTGTCTGTACAGCCACAGCGCCTGCTCATCACCTCAGGCCCCGCGGGCCTCCGGCTCCTTGGGTGGTCTGGCAAACACACAAGATTGTGTGCGTGTGTGTGTGTGTCTGCATGTGTGTAGTGGTCTGGCAACTACGCAAGATCCAGATTGTACTCTGGGCAGGGCCCCAACCTTACCCCGAACCCCCACCCTCTGCTCCAGTGCACCAACTTCAAATACTTAACCACAACACTGTACTGGCTTCTATTACACACACACACACACACACACACACACACACACACATACACACACACATCTTGCCTTTTCCCTGCACACTCAGTGTTTTTGTCTTGAAAGGAATTGAAAATGTGTTGAAAGGCAATTTTTTCCTCGACGCCAGCTTATTCAGATCGTGTTATTTTAAGAGTATATTTAAGACTTCCTCGTGTTTGTGTTAAGAGACAGTAATTCTTTGAGGCCGTGCAACATCTTCACAATCGTTTTGCTATTTGGAACTTGTGCACGGATGGAAGTGCGGGAATATTTATAGAGAAATACTTTTCGTTACGTTGGAAAAAAATGTCCTTTGTTTTTCTTTTTTTCTGTTTTCATTGGATTTGAATCCTTTACATAGCTGCATACTGGACAGCACCAACCGCTTTTTTCCATAGGTAGCATCGTGTTTTCTGTGTTTCCTTCCAGGCCGCAGTCGTGGTAGTGTTCAACTTCGCCATGGTGCTGCTCATCTTCCCCGCCATCCTCAGCATGGACCTCTACCGACGAGAAGACAGACGTTTCGACATTTTCTGCTGCTTCTACAGGTGCGCTCACACCTACAGACACGTCCTGTTGTTTTCTGATGAAGCTCATTCATCTGCTGCTCATTAAGTCTTCCTTTTTTACGTGTTCCTCTGATCTCTGATCTGGCAGCGAATGACTGTAAAGCACACAGTTATCTCTTGAGATATCTCCACCTCAATCCCCCTAAGTCAAAACCTAATTACTGTTTAAGCTCTCTGTTTTTGTCTGGCTGCTCAGTTGTCTGACTGTCTGTTTATCTGTCACAGTCTTTATTAAACTCTGCCTGTCTGCCTGCCAGTTCGGGCATGCTTTCTGGCACGGCGATCGTACAGATGTGCACACACACTATTAAATTCCCTTGTTGCGTCTCAGCTTTATATTTTTTCATGCTGCTGGCAAAGATAAAGAAGATTCACAATATTTTTTTTAACAGATTTAATGCACTTGACCTTGAAAATGTAGACGTATTTCTGCAGAGGCTTTTCAAGTATAGTACAACCTCGAAAGTTTTGATTTCTTCAACTGATGTTTTAGCAAATCTGATGATTTTCATGTTCCACAATCTGACACTCTCCCACTGCTTATCTCCTCAGCCCGTGTGCCAATCGCGTGATCCAAATCGAGCCTCATGCGTACCTCGATGGGGCGGACGGGAGTCGCTACAGCCCTCCCCCGTCCTACCACACCCCTCCGCCCTCATATCGCACGCCTCCCCCGAGCTACAGCAGCCCCCCTCCCTCCTACAGCAGCCACGGCTTTGCCCAGCAGACCCAGATCACCATGCAGTCCACAGTGCAGCTGAGGACAGAGTACGACCCCCGCACTCAGGCCTTCTACACCACCGCCGAGCCCAGATCCCAGATCTCTGTGCAGCCCATCAACCCAGCACCGACGAGGGGCAACCCCAACAGCGACTATTACAGCAGCAACGCCGGCGGCAGCAGAAGCGGCAGCAGCAATCACGGCAATCTCAACAACAACAACAGCGGGAGCAGAGGTAATGGGGGATCTCGAGGCTCTGCCACCTTCTCCCATCACCATCCTGCACCTCCTTCTGCACCTGCCCCAACCTCAAGCGCCAGCTCAGTTCCTCAGGGAGACGCGGCCTCAACGACCGGCCAGAGCCCAGAGAACAACAGCTCCACCCGGGACCTGCTGTCCCAGTACGGAGAAGGCTCGCTGGGCCTGCGCTGCCTCGAGCCTCCCTGCTCCCGCTGGACCCTGGCCTCGTTTGCTGAGAGGCACTACGCTCCATTCCTCCTGAAGCCCACCACCAAGGTGAGTGTGGGTGTTTGCGGAAAAGAGAGTCAGAGAACAAGAGGGGGGAAAGCTTCTCGGTGAGGTCAGAGCGCCTGTGCTGACTCACTGTGGTGATAATTTGAATGGGAGGATTAGTCACCAACGCGAATAGTAGGAGGAAATCTCGGGTGGGATTGTGGTTGCGTCCTATCTGAGTCACACACAAGTATGCACACACACTCAGACAGTTTGATCTCAGTCCTGTGGGTGGCCTGCACTTGACATTATTAGAAAAACTTAGTGGTTTCATTACACTGTCAGATGTTTTTCCACTTATTGCTTCATGACTTGAAGGAAAGTTCTCTATTACAGCCCACATTTTACTTTCTTATTATTGGCCATGATGACAACATCAACAAAAGACTAACAGGGCAACGATCACTGTGTGCACGCACGTTAAAGCAGAGCCAGGAAGCCTGTAAACTTTTGATAACAGCTTTTTCCTTGTTTATGTCTTCTGATAAAAATTGGCTGATCTTGGAGTTTGTCTAAAACCTGCAAAACCTGCAACGTCTGAATGCTTGTGCTCCTTGCAGTGTCAGTACGGCTTGATGGTATTTTAAATGTAGACTTAAATTCCACCTGTGCAGCTTTTGAAATATGTTACTGAAATGTGCCTAAGATCATGCAATTTATCCAACTTTTTTTGTCTTCACTCATTCAGAAAAAAAGGATTAACCTACTGGTCTGGCTGATTGTTGGATCTAGTATTCCACATATCCGTTATCAGTCTTATATCAGCTTATAACCATTATGGTACTAGAGTCTGAATTTAAACGTGTCGTTTAAAGTCAGAATATGCAGCATCGCCTTAAGTAGTAATTATTGCAAGCTGAGGCCGTCCTGCCGTCACCCTGTTGCAATGATTTGATTGATGAAGCTTCATCTTCTGTCTCCAGATGGTTGTGATCGGGCTGTTCCTCTGCCTGCTGGGTGTCAGCTTATACGGGACCACCCAGGTGAGGGACGGCCTGGAGCTGACGGACATCGTGCCCAGGGAGACCAGCGAGTACGACTTCATCGGCGCCCAGTTCAAGTTCTTCTCCTTCTACAACATGTATGTGGTGACGCAGCGGGCCGACTACGCCCAGAACCAGCCTCTGCTGCACCAGCTCCACCAGAGGTTTCACACCATCCGCTACGTGCTGAAGGAGGACAACGGACAGCTGCCCCACATGTGGCTGCACTACTTGAGGGACTGGCTGCAAGGTAGATAAAAGCTTGACGTGTCAGTATTGGCAGTAACGATATAATTGAGATTTATTCTGAGATCACTTCAGTCTATGCAACACTGGTGTCATGGACAGATTTTGTTAGTAATACCTCATTTAACATCGCTATTCAAGATAGTTCAGGCATGGGAATAATTGACTTTGTCATGAAACAGTTTTGAGATCACATTTTTCGTCCATGTTTTGACATGAATCTGTAGGAAAGAAGATGTCGGGCGGGAGTTCAGAAGTAGGTGGGACTGCGAAATGTACACTGACAGTAGCCTGATTAAAATCACTTGTGTCTTCCGTAAGTGGGGCTGATAGAGGAGGACGGAGCGGGAGGCCATGTTTTTTTTTTGTCTGCTTGGCAGCATACAGCATGTGGGTGTAGATGTAGTCGGATGTAGTTTTGCTAGTTTCTGCCCTTTTTAATGAAAATCTTTTACACGAAAACGTTAAACATCGTTAAATGGATTCCGTATGACAGCAGGGGCTCACTCTGAGATGTTTGCTGACAGGCCCTGAGCATCTTAAAGTGCCGCTGAAGAGGAATATTGTCTCCCGCACGTCAACCCAATCCAAGAATGGGTCAGGTTTTTTGGGGGCGAGGGAGGCGCGCACGCTGACTCGCCCCCGATGATAACACACATTGTGCGAGTCTGTGTGTGAGCCGGCTGGGAGCCACACAGAGAGTGTGTGGGTGAGAGAGAGAGAGAGAGAGAGAGAACTGTGTCTGATATTGCTCTCTGCAATGGTGGGACAAATTGGAGCCAGACAGGCCAAGGAACGAGACCCAAAACAACATCTCCCACAGACGGACCACAGCGTGGGCCTTGGGGGAGAGCTGAGAGGAGGGGAGTCATGCACATATGGATCAGAAGTGGAGGGGTATAGAGACAAAGACACATGTTGCTGATATATTCCCTAATGATCGCTTTGAATCGAAAGCAGCAGATTTTTTTAGGCTTTTGAAGTCTCGTTTGGTGGTTGGAGGATAAAACTGAGTGGTCTTATTAAATCAATCAGGCTTATTACAGGGTTAGTGTTAGGTTGCGGTGTTGTGTTATGCTGGGTTGCCTTGTGTTGTGTGTCCTCTCCGTGTAAGGGCGATGCAGAGGGAGAATGAATGTAACAGTGGACGTAACCTTTCCAAACACCCGCGTCTAACCAATCTGCGTTTGTTGTGCTTTTCCTGCAGGTCTCCAGCAGGCGTTCGACAAGGACTGGGAGGCCGGCCGCATCACCCTCAACAGCTACAGGAACGGCTCTGACGATGGCGTCCTGGCGTACAAGCTTCTGGTGCAGACGGGACGCAGGGACAAGCCCATCAACTTTAACCAGGTAACACTCTGGATATGAGCCTGGTTACTGTTCCCACAATTAGAATGAAAAAGAATGAATTTTTGAGATTATCCAGTTGGTATTCAGTTGATTATTTGGTCAAAAACATCAAGGCGATGAATGATATTATGAAAGAATTCCCATAGGGCATGACACCCAGTGCCTATCTGTTTATTCCCACTGAGTGTGCGATCGCCGCTGGAAGAGCCACACAAGGCTTAAAAACTGTCATCTCTCAATCCCTCTTCTTTACCCCCCCCCCGCCCCCCGCGTCTGTCTTCATCTTCTGTCTGTGATGACTTTACCGAGCCCAGGAATTTAAAGCTCTCGCCGGGGCTGCAGCCCGCCTCTGAAAAACCTATTAACTCTTCATTTAAACCATTTGTCCCACTCAGTAGTGCTGTGTGTGAGATGTGCACACACACGGAGCCTTGACAGCGAGATGTCTGAGCATCAAGCCTGTCAGTTTGATTCTCTGTCAGTGATTCCAGACACAGTTTCGTAGTATGAATACTTGGAAGGCTTAAAAGAAAACTCCTGCACGTCCCAGTGGGACTATAAATAATTAGCCTGTATTCTGCAGCCCTGCGGTAAATAACGATTAGCACAGTCGAAATGAACTGGTGTCGCTATGAAGTACATTTATGAAAACAATTTACAGCATATTTGTTGCATAATTTGACGAATGATGAATTTGAGCTAGTTGGCTCCATGGTGCAGCCGAGTGAGTTAGTAGTGTGTCGATAGTGTGTCAAATGCACATTGACGACATTGAAAAATCAGGGCTCTCCGAAAGTAAGTCGATAGTTGCGATCATAAACTGCAATGGCAGTGGTAGATTGCATACCTTCGCCAAGGCTCACCAGTCCCCTTTTAAATAACAGTCGCCTAAATTCACTTGTTTTTTTCATCAAGATCCATTAATACCGTAGTTTGAAATGTCACAGAAAGTGAGCAAAAAAGTCTCGGATCCTCGACCCTTTATCCAGATCCACACCAGAAGTTAATGGGGTCTGTTCTGGGCTGAGACGCCTCCTCCATCCAACTTTAGTGGAAATCCATTCATTACTTTCTGAGTAATCCCAGTAGCACATGGACACGGGGACAAACAATAACCCCCTTGGTGATAGTAAAAAAAGAATCCACAGCATCATGTAAAAGTTGTGTATTATGTAACATATTACAACAAGCTGTTTACATTACATGCACAACAAATGCCTGAACCTGGTATTTGCTCTTGTAATTTGCCCATTGTGGCTTGGAAGTCTGTGCGCACATGACTTCTGTTTGGAAAGATCACCCAGGTTTCATCACGCGTTCTAAACAGAGCTACGAGAAGTGCATGGCATTGTGTTTCCACAAAAGGTTCCGCCTGCGCTGGAGCTGTTGACATCGTGCCTAAGCCGGAGTCAGAAGAAGGAAAATAAAAGCGCAGTGTACAACAGAGTCACTGTAATCTTAATCATCTGACACACTCCAGTTCAGCTTTTAAAGTGAGGCCTGTCTCCACTGTGGAACTGGAGGAGTGTTTGACATTCAACAATGACATACAGGAAGCGAGCGAGCCGATAAGGTCTCAGAAGGGGGTCCAGAAAAGAACTTACTGGAAGTTCCGCTCAAGTCTCTCTATGTCAGCAGACGGACGCCAATCAGCTGATAATGAGAAAGAGTGAAGGATAAGCAGGAGGAAATGAGGGGAAACGTTGGGTTTTTTGGGAGCTGGGGGAAAGTTGCACAGCTTCAGCAGGGCACCGCAGACCGCTGTTAGTGTAGTATCACCTCCAGAAAACAACATACATGGATGCACGGCTGCATTCTTTGGCAGGAGGCAGCGAAGACGGAAGATAAGGCGCTGGAGAAATATAAAAACAAAATTCTTGGCCAGGATTTGTGCAAACACAAAACAAGCCGCACGCTTTTCAGCGCTGAGATCGTTTTCCTCAAGAATAATTAATGTTGACATGTAGCTCCACTGTGTTCTGGTGCTGTATTTGTGTTTGCAATTTATAGTGTATGGTCTGTGTTCAAGTCGTGCATGTCGCTTTTCCCCCCTCAGTCCACCCATAGCCGTTTGTTGTGTAGACCATTTCTCTTCCCAACGTGCTCCACTGCAGCAGCACGATACTCTTCCCATCCCTTCCACCAGCCCTGCAGGAAGTCAGAGGCAGTCCTGGTGTGCGGCCCTGTGACATCACTTCCTGTGCCTGTGAGGGAAGTGTATTTGCCGTGGGGCGTGGGGGCCGCCGGCAGAGCTGCCTGGGCTTCCTGTGACAGCTTGAAGACATACAGTTGTTGCGTATCCCGCTGTTAAATTCAATCCAGATCCTCTGGAATCCGCCTTGCATCCCCCCCCTCCCCTCCTCACAGACTCCTGCTTGCACTACCACTCTCTCTCTGTCTCCCCCCCTCTCTTTCTTTCCCTCCCTCCGTGCTCCTCTGCTGTGTCCTCTTTCAATGAGGGGAGCTGAAACACGTGGGTTTTCTTTGAGGCAGCTCCGTGTGTGCATTTGTATGTTTTCAGTGTGCGTCCTGCTTTTGTTTGTTGTGCGTGCAACTTCGCTGCAGTAGCTGTCTTTTGTGCGTGTGTGCGCCTTGAAATGAGGACCAGATCTTTTCCAACCCTGGCAAATTGCAAGCGAGATGTTTTATTTTGATATGCCACTCCATGGATCTGTGCAGAGGTGTTCTTGCCTTTGATCTGTCGCTGCTAACATTTCTCTCCGTGCTGGGCGACCATTCGTTCCTTATGGCCTTATGTCTGGGAGTCATATGGGCACTGTGTGTGTGTGTGTGTGTGTGTGTGTGTGTGTGTGTGTGTGTGTGTGTGTGTGTGTGTGTGTGTGTGTGTGTGTGTGGTTTGAAAATGGAAAGATAAAGCTTTGGAGGAGGAGGCGGGCATGGAGAGAAGGAAAGGGGTAGAAAGTGCTAAAGGGAGGCCGTGCTAAAGCTATCAAGAGCACTTTTCTTCTCAGGCCTGGGTTGGTCTGTGGCGCCGGGCATTCTGGGTACCCGTAGGGGTCAGGAGAAGCAAGTGTGAGCAACATTTGTACAGATGTTGTGTTATTTTTATAGCTCTCCTCCATTTGCTGGGTGGCATTTCCTTCAGTGTTAACAACCAGGTTAACTGCACACAGACGCGCTCAGGGACTCCAGCCAATTTTTTTATTGTTACGCTAACTCAAGCAATTTTTTTTTCCCCTCCCCACCCCCCCATCACCAAAAAAAAAAAAAAAAAAAGCCCCACTCCTTTCTTCATCCACCTAACCCCATGAGTCCGGCTTCACTCCCGAAAACCTCTCCCTGCCTCCATGAAGGAGGGATTTATGTTTCCTAGAAGGGAGAGTGGCAGAGCGGTGCGCAGTAATGGTTTTACCTCCCGAGAGGTAAGCGAGGCTGGGCTGCAGTCCTCTGTTTCCACATGGGAAGGCGAGACAGCCATTCTTGTCTACCTGCTGACCACAATGCTCGCGGCGAAATCCACCAACCGAAACAGAGTTTGGGAACAATTTGCAAGAAAGACAGAAACACTCTGCAAATGTGGGTGGATGTCAGGAGTTTTGCTCAGAGCTAGCAGAGTCTCTGTGACATATATTTTTTTTTTTACAACCCAGCCATGCTAGCAGCCCTGTGATGCCGTACTTTAGCTAAATGTGTACCGTGTTCACATAACAGGAATACTGACAGGAATCTCAATCGTCGCCAAAGTTATTGCAGTTCATCCTCAGGGGGATGCAAACGTCTTCACCAAATTTCATAGCCGATCAACCAAAAGCTGTTGAGAACTGTTGTGAGCTGTTTCACTCCATAAACACACATTTCAACCTCATGTTGGTGCAGGAACCAAAGTCAGGGGACCACCAAAGACATCAGGGTTCATCCTCTAAGCACCATCAATGTCTGTATGAAGAAGTGTCTGTATCCACTAGTTGTTGTGATCACGCTGGACCCTCATAATCCGGCATTTAAGCAACAGCACAGTCACCAGATTGTCCCTCATACCATAAATATCAATATATTGGTACACTTCACAGTGTTGGCATTAAGAGGACATTTATCTTCTGCTGCTGCTTCTTGACAGAAAAGTGCTGCAAGGCTTCCTTCATAAATTTATTCAGAGCGGTCAGAACGTCGGGCCCGAGGTTGGCCAGCCAATATCTACTGTATGTAAAGGGAGAAGCTGATTCAACATTTTCCATGTTTTAATGTGGCATGATAATTCTGGGAAGCTGTGATGAGAAGTACGGGAATTTTCAGAAAGGCGACCAGTGTTTGACTTGTTGATTTTTCTTTGGTTGGAAAGAGAGAGAGGGACTAATATTTGACTCTTATTTTGAAAGCTGCTCCGTTCTCTTGCACTCATGCGTGTGTATAAATAAGCATTTCTGTGGTCGGCTCACCTGTAGAATGTTTTGGTTGAACATGTCCTATTTCCACAATACCTTTTCGTGTCCAACGGCAGCAGTGCGATTTCCAACGCAAGCTCCACCTGATTTTTTTTATCTTAATTGCATTTTTTTTTCCCATTCACTTCTTATTCCATTTACAAATTTCCAATATGTGGCGCGGCCTAATAAAAATGACGGATGTCATTTTTCCCTCTGAAGTGCGTGCAATTATGTGTCAGAATGTCGTGTTTTATTAAAATATAACTGATGTATGTGGAACCATCATTCATTTGTCTCCTCTCCTGGTTTTGCAGCTGACTCGTCAGAGGCTGGTGGATGCAGACGGCATCATAAACCCCGGGGCTTTCTACATCTACCTAACCGCCTGGGTCAGCAATGATCCTGTGGCGTACGCCGCCTCGCAGGCCAACATTCGCCCACACCCTCCCGAGTGGCTCCACGACCGTACCGACTCCATGCCCGAGACACGCCTCAGCAGTAAGTCAACACACTACGCAAAATATGCTAGAATAAAAAAAGCAGGAAAAAAACAAGATGCCTTTTACAGTAATGGAGTGGACTTTTGCTTCAACGCAAGGAAGGAAATCTCAGTAATAATGTTTGCTCTGACAAATGAAGCTAATTTGGAATGTTAAAGTTCAAACCTGCTTCTCGCTGCAGTTCAACAAATTGCATTTACTCGCTGCTGACTGAAATCTGAAGCCAAACTTTTGTGGGGTTCACTGGTCTTGGCTGAGACTTTTTTTTTCAGGTTCCACAAGGCGGCTGCTACATGTGAGCAGTGTTTACCTCTTGTGGTTTGAGTTATTGCTCCTTGTCTGCCTCTTAGCTTTAAGTGAGGTAGTAGACTTTACTATACCACTGCGGTGTGTGAGTGTGTGTGTGTGTGCGTGTGCGTGTGCGTGTGTGTGTGTGTGTGTGTGTGTGTGTGTGTGTGTGTGTGTGTGTGTGTGTGTGTGGGTGCGAGCGTTTGTGTATGTGTGAGCTCAGGTTGCAAGGCTGAGGACCAAGACATGGCTCGCTGTGGTTCCTCTAATGGTGCCTGTGGTGAATGCTATAATCCCGACTACCATGGGGCCCAAGCATCACACACACATACACATACACACACACACGCACATTATTAAAACTCAGTGACCCCAAACACTACACACACCCTGTTCTCATTTCCCCGCCACACACACAGACTGTAACTCACATAAAAAAAAAAAGTACAGTCATGTTGTTGTTTGATTCTAGCCTGTGATTTGGTACAAGTCAGGAAGTGCTCCACGGGGGAGGAAAATGATTGGATAACAAGGAGAGACTGGGTTTGGGTGGGAAGCACAATTGGATAACAAGCAGGAAGTCCTTTACGGGGGGGAATATGATTGGATAAGCAGCGTGAAGTGCTTGGCTGTGCGGGAGTCCCCCGGAGCAGATCTGTGTTGGCCGAGAGCCAACTGGTGTCCTAATGGAAATTTATAGTTGAGATTATAATGGGCCAAACCATGTTAGCAAGTGCTCCTGTCTGACCCTGCAGGCACTGTGGAATACACACACACACTCACACCAACTCCAGACGGTCCGAAAACAAGTAATTTTAAGGAGAAAGATCAGTGGATAGCGAGTTTGATGTGGTGTCTCAGAGCAAGTTCGATCTGCCACACGCAGCAATGTGCCGCTAATTACTCTGCAAGCAAAAGAAATCTGAATGAATATGCCATTTTGTCAGCACCAAGTATGACTTCATAGCAGAGTGACGGGCAGGTATGCGTGTTTATGCATCTATATTATGCTTTATGTGGCAGCGCTAACTTAAGGGTGTGGTAATGGCGGCGATTCTGACATTGTAATTACCGTGAATCAACGTTAGCTCTGACACTCTGCTGTGTCTGGAACTGATAGGCCCTCATTAGCCAGGCTGGGCCACGGAGCGGCTGGGTTGAGTCAATGGAGCTCTGTTTCATGCTGCTCCGCCCACCCCCACCCCACACACAGACACACACACACACACACACACACACACACGCACGCTCGGCCACAGATGTAGCTGCTCTTGGACCATGGTTGGATTAGGGAGGAAAAGCCTTGATAGTGGTGGTTTGGCTGAGGAGCCTGAAATTATTTCTGCAGATACACCAAATGTTTAGAAGGTAACGCTTGTTAATCAGAATGGACAAATTTCATTTGCAGATGTCATCATTGCCATTGTTGATTTATCTGATTACCCCCTTAATGTTCCTCAGTAATCCGCTTCTCTGAATTAAAGTTGCATCGTCTCGCAAAAGCCCATGTGCCTTCTGAGGCCCCCGAAGTTCAAAATCATCATGAATTGCTGCATAATGTCTAATAAAGAATGATGTGACGATAACAGCTGAAAGTTATCTTCCAACAAATCGACCTTTCTCTCATTGTCTCTCCATCCAGTCCCGGCTGCTGAGCCCATCGAATACGCACAGTTCCCCTTCTACCTCAACGGGCTCCGGGAGACGCCACAGTTTGTGGAGGCCATCGAGAGCGTGCGGGCCATCTGCAGCAACTACAGCCGACAAGGCCTGCCCTCCTACCCCAACGGCTACCCTTTCCTGTTCTGGGAACAGTATGTTAGTCTGCGCCACTGGCTCCTGCTGTCCATCAGTGTCGTGCTCGCCTGCACCTTCCTGGTCTGTGCCCTCTTCCTGCTCAACCCGTGGACAGCCGGCATCATAGTGAGTGCTTCGAACCGTGATATGATGAACCCGCCCACTCTTTCTTGCCCTTTATAGGTGTAATATATTGCTGGTTATAAAGGTTAATAGACTACGCTATACAAATAGGCCAACTCCTTAATGAAAAAAACCCAACATTCAGTTATTAAAAAATCGCTTTTCCTGCTCTCCTCCCTCTTATTTCCTGGTTTTTATGTGTGGTCTTCTCAGGCATCTCGGAGAGCAGAGAGTTGGACATGAGAAGGGGCTGCTGTGTGTTATTGTAGCCCCAGTCACCAGTGTTTATCTTGTGCTGTTTTGTTAGGGCCAGTCTGTTTAGTCTAGTCCAACACTCCCAGACACCAATGCTGAAATAAATGGGCAGAGGACACAAAGTTGCTCAGGCAACTTGCTCCCACTCTAAACCTATTTAAAAAAAAAAGTTTGATTTTATTTCCATCCTGCACACTGCTCCTCTCCCCCTTCCTCACACAAGTTTCCAAGGCTA
This sequence comes from Acanthopagrus latus, assembly GCF_904848185.1. Taxonomy (NCBI): domain Eukaryota; kingdom Metazoa; phylum Chordata; class Actinopteri; order Spariformes; family Sparidae; genus Acanthopagrus; species Acanthopagrus latus. The sequence continues at coordinate 23,758,827 of NC_051043.1, forward strand.
CATGCAAACACGCAACGCACGCACACACACATGCACTTTGTGCACACGTGCAGATATGTATATATTCACACACATGCAGTTTGAACGTGTAAACACGCAGGTACATAATTCACACAGAAACACATACACAGGGTGCTCTGGTTTTTCTCTCTGGTGGGTTGTATTTTACGACAGGCAGCGGCCAGGCCACCCGAGCCCTTAAACAGAGGAGGAGGGGACCTCGTGTTCATCTTTCAGGCTTTACTAGCGCGATCAAAAGACAAGTTATGGAGAGGCGTCGAGTTTAACCATTTGGTCTTTCCAGGAGCAGACCACCGCCAGCCCAACAACGTCAGAAGCTCTCAGCTACTTGCCCAGAAATCCATCTTAACCACATTCACAGAGGCCTGTTTTAAACCTCATGCCTTGTGTTTAGTATTATACAGATGTTTCTATTCCATTTGATATGGACTGTTGTTCACATTTGGCATCACAACCGCATTTACAGTGCCTGCTTATGATCTGGCTTCCCTGTCATGGGATATCTAGAAGTACAAAGTCTACCATGATCTTAGATGAGTTTATTTCCCTGAAAGTCCCTAAATGCGATCAGGACCAAACTTTCTTTCAATATATCTGTCCACTTCTGATCAGAGCGCCCCAAGATGCACTTGAAAGTGTAACCCACCCTCATGGACACATGCACATACTTGCTTATTGTATAGACACCCACCTCCCTCCCCTGCCCACCTCAGCCCTCTTCAAAGGATTCGGGCCCCATGTAACCGGACACCTGTCAGCTGATAATGGCATTTTCTCCCGGCTCCTGTCCCACTCCGGACATGCACACACACATATTTAACACACATGTATGATCACTATTTAACACATCAATACGATGGAGATCCTCCTGTATTATGTCCTTCATCGGTCTTGTGTATATTTAAGGAGCAGGTCAACTGTAAATCTAGTTCATCATAGAACAATAAAGACGAAGATTATTTCCTTTTAAGGTCATTTCATCCACGGTTATTGCGCATGTTTTTCAGCTCTGTCAGCTGGCAAATGTGTTTTATAATACCAGGTTGGTCGGTATTTTCTTACCACTTTGCAAAGAAGGTTTTATCATTGTCTTTTTGGCTCAAACACAGAATGAAAATAACACATTTGTGACATGAAAACTCTACAGGAAATAATGTATTTCCCTCCAAAAGTTTTCTGCAAAAAGGAAGAATGGCTATTTTTCTTTTATAAATCGGCTATACCGTCCCAACTGCCTGATTAGATGTATAAAAACACTTTATCACTCAGCTTTGTTTCTAACAGAAGCTCCTCCTCTCCCCCTTCAGGTGTTGGTGCTTTCTCTCATGACTGTGGAGCTGTTTGGCTTCATGGGGCTGATGGGAATCAAGCTGAGCGCCGTTCCTGTGGTCATCCTCATCGCTTCTGTCGGCATTGGAGTGGAGTTCACCGTCCATGTGGCCCTGGTAGGTCACCTGTAAAATTATTTTCAGCGGTAATCCAAAATCTGAAAAATGTGGCCTTTTTCACGGCAGTGCTAACTTCTGGTTTGGCTACAAGAGCACTCATTGTCTATCGTTAATTTTGTTTTTCCTCGTTGAATGAAACATGTATGATGTTTGTGTGTGTTGTAGGCATTCCTGACAGCCATAGGGGATCGTCACAAGCGGGCAGTGCTGGCACTGGAGCACATGTTTGCTCCAGTGCTCGATGGAGCCTTCTCCACCTTATTAGGTGTCCTGATGCTCGCTGGCTCAGAGTTTGACTTCATCGTCAGGTGAGTGCGGACACCAAACCTCATAAAAAAAAATGCTGCTTTCATTTAGCGGAATATATAAGCACACACATAGGTTATCCTGTGGCGTCTGTGTGGCGTCAGTAGACCGTTGAGACCGTGCCTCAACCTGTATGTCACACAGGAATCTACCTGGGACACCAATCATGCATGAAGGCTCTTCGCTTTCTTCCTCAGTTCCCTCCCTCAATCTCTTTCTCATCTTCCACCCACATCTTCATTTCATGTCCTCTCTCTTTAAACCTCATCCCTTTTCCAGCTACCAGTGACATACCTGTTTTTTTTTTTTTTTCTTTCTGGGGGATTGCTCTCTGAGAAACGTCATAAACGAGGCCTTTATCTTCATCCACCCTCCTCTCTCCCCCCCTTGTGTCTTTTCTTTCATCCTCCTCTTCTCCCCCCATAGTGTCTCTCATGCCTGAAATTTTAGGGGAAACCAGGGGAAGGATGAAGAGTTGAAGGTCAGGAGAAAAAGAGAAGAGAGTGGATGGAGCGGCAGAGGGGGAAGCAGAGTGAAAGTGCGTGGGGGTGAGGGGGAGCAGAAAAAAGTCTTCTGGCTTTTGTAATCTCCTTCAGCCAGTTTAACTGCCCTCACTAGACATTTATAAGCATGGGAAGGAGTAACGGGGTGGGGGGGCAAGAGGGCAGTTGTGGAAAGACAGGAGAAGTGGAAATTAAAGCAGACACACTGTGGGGGCTCTGCATCGGTGGCTCCTTTTTATAAAAGAAAAAGACAGAAAGGTAGCGACCAGCTGCCGCACGAGGGAGGAAAATTAATGATTCTATACATTCTCGAGGCCCGCAGTCTTATGAGAAGTTTCCAGTGAGCTCAGTGAATAACTTAAAAGTGGCCGAGGTAGCTGTGTAATTCTGTCGACATGCTCCTTTAAGAAAAGGGAGCACTGAAATCCATGTGATCTGCAACCACACAAACTCTGTCATGTGCACAGGCCTTGCGCTCACACATACACCCCCCGACAGTAACACACCAACCTGCTCCCCGACCTTGTAATCATGGGGGTCAATGATGGCGTGCCTGCCAGTGAGAGCACACACACACATGCACACGCACAAACACACACACACTCTGAGACACACATACAAACACACACAAGCACAGGGAGGCCTATAGACCTTCTCTCCTCACCTCCAGTGGTGTGCTCTGGTTTCTGGCTCGGTCCCGGGCCTCCATTTAAAGGTTCTGCTGTTGTCTGAGCAAACAAAGCTGCGGCCCAAGACGGCGCAATAACAACAGGCCCGGCTCGTATTTTTCTGCTTGCGCCGAAAGAAATGGTTCCCCGTCTTTCCCCCCGTCAGCCCTGTGAATGTTTTCACTCTAAACAGCCCAGCGGGGCACTCGGCCCGGTATGTGGGCCGCACGCGTGCATGAGTACGTGTGTGTGCATATACGTGGGTACAAAGGTGACGTGGCGTTTACCCCTCCTGGTGTGTATGGAAATGCTAAACGTAGTGATGACACAGTTACTTCAGTTCCACTTATAGAAACAGTTCTGATAATCTAATTCAAGTGAGTGAAAGAGGGTTGGGCAGGCTGGAAAGACTGTATATTGTATGTATGTATGATGTGTGTGTGTGTGTGTGTGTGTGTGTGTGTGTGTGTGTGTGTGTGTGTGGATTGACTCCCTCTGTTGTAAAGCTAAATCATGGGTCCTTACATTCAGGACCCATTTACCACCATGGGCGCCAAGTTTAAAATTAAATTTGGCATGTTTTTTTTCTTTTTAGTTTGTAATATATCAGCACATTTCAAGTCAAACATAACATATACATTTCTATTGATTGCCAGTACTTCCACCATAATCATGGCCAGTGCTAAGTGCCCCTGTGGGGCTTTGGGTACACATGTGCTGGCTCGGCTTGACTCGGTTTTCATCAGCGCACCATCTCCATTAGAACAGGGCTACCTGCCTGAGGGACAGTCTTTAACTAATGACACCCTGGTCTTGAGAAGTGGTCAGTGAAGCGGCTGCACAGTGCTGATCATGTCCTTTCTGTCACTGTTCTTCAGTGTCTTCTTGAAGTCACCCTCCCGCACAGGTACCTTAGGACTTTTTTTGCAAGTTGAACCTGCTTGGAAAACGGCAGTTGCTGTATACATCAGGGTTGTGACTTCAAAGTGGGAAACAATGAGAAATCGTAGATCCTTGTGTGTTTGTATAACTTATGAAGAGGATTTTTTTTCAAGTGTCCTGGAACTGATTCCTTAAGCGACAATCGGTCTGTATCCAGTGTACCGTCGGCTTAGAAAAATGTCTTGTCATTGGATACCAATGGGTTCACAACCCAAGAAGTTAATCTCACCGGCGTCAGTGAGCCAATAAACATGCAGCCTGCTCGTTGTGCCAATATCTAATCGCACTGGTGATTGGCTGCTTCTAGGCTTGCAGGAAAAAGACGAGGTTACAACCAGAGACATGGCTCACCACCTGTATGTGTAAAATTGATATCATAAAATTGGTATTGTTAAAGTATCACACTGGTGTCTTCGCATAGCCCAGTCTAGTTTGGAGCAGCAGAAGTGTGTCTCCATACTAGCGCTCCCAACTTATCTTAAGAGCTAAGTTCCCACAATCAGGCAGAGTGTACCGGTATTGTGAAGGGGAGGCCACCCATGCTCGGAAGACGAGGACCAGCTTGCCTCACTTGTGGTTCCTCTGTACAATGTCTGCCTCCATGCGCACACACACACACACACACACACACACTGATATAAACACACGTGCGCACATTAGTTAGTGCCGGAGTCCGGAGTCAGGCGAAGGGGTTTCATGGTTCATCAATGCGTCCTTGATAACCTGAGAGCTTCCACTGGAGGACCAAGAGAGGAGGAAAGCCGTCCCTAATGAAGGGAGCCGGATTGGTGCGAGAGGAGGGGAGGGTTGGGCGGATTTAGAGTGGAGATTGGGGGGTCTTACCTGATACATTGGAGATTTAATTAGACGGAGGGGATTGCAGAGTGGCCGGGAATTTCACAGGGGCTTAGCTGGAAAGGAGGGAGAGAGAAGCGAGGCAGAGGAGAGGGAGAAAAGAAATGAAAGAGAGGGAGAGAGAAAGGCCAGGGAGGGGTGGCACTCCGAGGGTCCCCTTCTCTTCTTCCTAGACTAAATTGTTTAAATTCTATACCCTTCACTTCATTTGTTTGCCTCTCCCTCTCTCTTTTTTAGAGCTGGAGAGGAGAGAGAGGCCCCTGTCCTCTTGTGCCCCCCCCCCCCCCCACTCCTCCCTCCAACGTCCCCCTCACTCGCCTCTCCTCTCCTCCCCCCTTCCTTACCCCCCCCCACCCCTTCACATTCCTCACTGCTTTGTTTTCTCCATGTTTGCTTATACACCACACACCCAAGAGAGAGTACCCTCCCCCCCCCACCCTTCCCTCCCATGCCTTTGAATTAACCAGCTCTGGCTAATTATGCTTCCCCTTTTCTTTTCTCTCTGCGGCTTCTTTAAGACTAACCCTCTTTGGCAGGACTTAGAAACACACAAGGTACATTTCTGTTTTGCTTCTCCAAACCACAGTGCATGCCTGCCTGTCTGTGGGGGGTTTACATATATATGCGCATGTGTGTGTTTGGGGAGTGGCCGGGTGTCTTTGTTGGATGTATTATTTTCGGGCATGTGTAATGGTTGATCTTGCACATGTCTCCCCACGTCTAAACCTCTGTGGTTTGCGCAGGTATTTTATTTGTCTCTCCGCCTGCTCTGTTTCTCTTCTTGTCCGTCTGTGTTGGTGGGTTTTCTTTTGTTATTTTTTTCCAGCTATAGAAATATTTCAATTGTATCGTGGTCTCGTTTGCAATATCTGGTATTTTTACTCACACATACTGTGTGTTAAATGTTTATTGAGATTAAAGTTTATTCCCTATATTCAACCTATTTTGTGTGTGTTGCAGGTATTTCTTTGCAGTGTTGGCCATCCTAACAGTTCTTGGAGTGCTCAATGGATTGGTCCTTCTCCCAGTATTACTGTCATACTTTGGGCCCTACCCAGAGGTAAGATCTAAAAAAACACAACTGCAAGAAAGTGGAGTGTGAAGTTGTCAGTATTGTTCTTCTCCAGCTCGTGATAAGAAAGGCTCCTCTGTGGAGTTACTCTCTGATGCCCTCTCCATTTTCACCCCTCAGGTGACTCCAGTCGATGGCCGTAGCCGGCTGCCCACCCCGTCCCCGGAGGCCCCTCCTCACGTGGTCCACTTCTCGGTCCGTCCTCACCACACCACCACGGCCACCACCACCTCTGGTGCAGCTTCGGACTCATCGGACTCGGAGTACAGCTCTAACACCACAGTATCTGGTATCAGTCAGGAGCTGCAGAACTATAACCTGCCCTCACACAGAGGACAAACTCGAGCGGAGGCGCAGCAGTACCACCTCCAGACCAGCAGGGGCAGAGCAGCCAGGACAGAGGAGGAAAGGAGAGCAGGATCCGGGCATAGACGCTCAGCTAGACAGCCTGATCCTCCAGCCTATACCATGTCCTCGGTAAGAGATATTACCCGATATGTTCCAAGTATGATAATCTATTTCTTCTTCTAGAAAACAATATCTTATTGTCTTGCTCTACAGTCTGTCCCCTCTCAGGGTTGTGATTCTGGGCCCCAGCCCAGGGCTACTCAGCGCAACAGCAGGGACCCCAAGACCCAGCTGCACTGGCAGGTCCCACCCCCAGCCCGCCCGCGCATGGACGCTTTTGAAACTGCTACTGAGGCTGGGGGCCATTATGGCTCACACTGCCATAGAGAACACTCAGCAGGCCACAGGGCCCGCTCTTCCCACAACCCACAGCCTAATCACCACCTCCCGCACCACCAACCCAACCCCACCCCGTATTGCCAACCCATCACCACGGTAACGGCGTCAGCCTCCGTCACTGTCGCTGTCCACCCAGCCCCCTTGTCCAACCAGAGCCCCCCAGCTTCCTCTTACCCAGGATACACTGCAACAGACAGTTACTGCCAATCAGGGCCAGAGGAGCCAGAGCCTGTCTTCCAGGACCCACATGTGCCACTGGACACCCACACGGGGGCCAGAGGAGACAAGGTGGAGGCCATGGAGCTTCAAGATTTGGAGTTTGAGGCAGCTGAGAGCAACAGTGGCAGACGGGCAAGCTGAGGTGAGCTCTCTACTGCATCAGTAGACACATAAGTAGTCCTTATGGAGAAGTTTGTTTCATCATAAAGTGCTGACAATACAATCTTCATTTTTGTCACCAGTTGTGGAGAACGGAAGTACAACGGCCAAAGATGGACTCCTCTGTATTACCAAGCAGCTGACCTGGCCCAGCGCAGCTCAGCCCAGCATAGCCCAGCCCGGCTCGCCCCCGGCCCCAAGCAGCGAGAAACTCGCCAGTGTTGCCGTCATGGTGCTCATTCTTACTGTAACCCAGTGGACTATTGTCTTAGATTTATCTATATTTAAAAGATGTATACATATGTAAATATGAACAAAAAGTAGCTATAATTTTAGGAGCTGTACAACTCCTCATGTTAACAGACTGGGGCTGCCATTTTATATGGTGTGTGTGCGTGTGTGTGTGCGTGTTTGAGAAAGAGAGATAGATCTCTGATTACTGTTCACTCATCTGTGGATCTGTGCCATTAGGAAGCTTCATCTAGACGAACATACCTGTCAGCATTCACTGTTGCTGCTCAAAAGATTTTTTAAAATAATATACATTTATAACTCTATGCAAATGTCTCTTTAAACAAAAGAAGTGATCTGTCTACATATATGTTTGTTTGTGTGTGTGTGTACGTGCGTGTGTGTGTGTGTGTGTGTGTGTGTAGGGCTGTATGATGTGAAACAGCCCCATTATCTTCTGGCTCCTACATCAGATTCATCCTCAGAACAGACTAACATTTACACTCATTTTAAAACATGAGGGAAATTGTTAGAATTATCAAACAGGGCAATGGTATATATGTGTGTGCGCGCGTTCGTGTGTGTGTTTATTATTGTATAAAGGTACGCATGTTAAACTATTAATTTTTTATCACAAACCTGTGGTAGTTATGAAACAATTACTGTTTAACTTGACACGCTATGCGTGCTATTTAAGACGAGCAGATATGAAGAAATTTTAAAAGCTGTTTTTTTTTTGTTTTTGTTTGTTTTGTTGTCTTGTAGTTCTCGCCTCTGCATTGGAACCTGTTTCTGCTCTCAGCTTTGTATCACTGTCTGTCAGGCTGCTCTCTGGTCGTATTTTACTGTAAGAGGTTATGTATTGTTTAACCCTAGCAGGCTCAAAACAGTTTTCTGTCTTGTATTCTGACGTACAAGCAGTGAACCCACCTCAGAAACTCACTTCGCCATTACAGGGACATTCACATTACTGATTCTGGAACAGGGTCAAACACGGGGCACTAACTCTTGTACCCTAAGTGGCTGGTGTCTAGTGGATAAGCTAAAGCTCAGACTGTATACTGTACAACCTGATTCAACATGGCACTTGACTGCATTTACACTTCATTCACAGGAATATCTCTCCTCAAGTAGCTTTTCTTTTAAATTTCTGTCCAACCAATAAGCTAGCCCACGCAGCCTGCTAAGGGCTAAGCCCTATATGGCCTGACAATGTGCTCTGTGTGTGTCTCTATGTATTTGTGTGTTTAAACATTTATGTGTGTGTGTGTGTGTGGTAGTCCATCCTCTTAAAGACAACTGGCCCCAATTTGGCCTCAGCTGTCCCCACTGACCTCAGCTAATAAAAATCAAAACATAACTGCATGACAGTAATTGGACGCCCCCCCTTCAACTGCCAAATGGCACAGCTCAGAGCCTCAGGGGTCAAAGTTCACGCTGCCAGTCCCTCTCTTTACCAGCAATGGCCAGTTCATATCTGCATGTCTGTCTATGTCTGCAGGCAAACCTGTAACCCCCCCCCCCTTCTCCTTCTCAGTTCCAGACCCAGGCCCCTTTGACCCCATCCACACCTCCGCTTTTACACTCTCACTTCCTGTCGAACAGTGTAGCTCTTCCCAGAAGCCTTTGCAGCCTTCCTCCTTCTGTCCACCATGTTACGTTAGCTGCTTGCATGAAATAGGTTGTTCTGTTGTTTTGTTGTTTTTGTTTTGTTTTTTTCGTTCTTGTGTTTTTTCTCCCAATGTCACATTGGCAGTAGTGGAGAGAATCATAGCTGGCAACTGTTTTTATTCATTTTTTTAAATGTTTTTTTTTTCTTTGTTCTGTTTTGTTTTGTTTTCAACGTTCAATTGCGATATTTATATTTTTGTAATATAAAAATATGTTATTTTCCTTCATCATTGTCGTGATGCCAGTGGATAACAAATGCAGGGATTTTTATGTCTATTGAAAAAAAAAACACTATTACAGTTTTAATGTTTTTACATTAATGGAGTTTGATCTGTATAAAGTGCTTACTAATGTTAAATAGGAAAAAAAAGAGTATATAACATTTTACACTACAGGTCTCATCATAGCTCTTAGAGGATTTTAAAAGGAAAAAAAAAATCAGTGGTTCTTCCAGACTGTCATTTTGGTCTCAGTTGGCGTGGATGTATGCTGTTTTCAGTTACAAAGATAAATGTATGCCATATAATTTATTTATATGAAAATTTATTTTTGTAGTGTACATAGTAGTTGTCAAGGTATTTGACAGAAGTATATTTTTAAAGAGTTTATATGTAATGATATACCATAACAGAAAAACCTTAAGGTGCACACTTTCACTGCTAACTGTCTTGTGAGACAACATCGACACCTCCCCTTCAGTATTATGTTCCGATCCTTGGAGAGAGAGACAGCTGTTTCTATGGGTTTGTCAAAGGCTAGCCATGAAAGTAGAAAATTGTACTAGCTCTCTAAATATTAATGTTCAAACACTGATAGAATTCTAACAAATAAAAATATTATAACTTATTTGTCTCTTTGTTCATAACTTTAATAAATGGAAACTTAAAAAAGATGACTTTGGTCTGATTGTGAGTTGATTTGTTTCGAATGTGTTTTGTGCTTAAAGGCACAGTTTGACATTTTTTGGGGAAAAAAAATGCTTATTTGCTTTCTAGCAGAGTTGGATGAGAAGCTACACTTTTATGTCTCCATGGTAAATAAGAAGCTGCCACCAGCAGCCAGTTAGCTTAGCTTAGCACAAAGAATGAGAAGAGGAGAAACATCTAGCTCGGCTCTGTCTAAAGTTTAAGATACAAGTCTACCAGCATGTCTACAGCTCACTACTTAACATGTAATATCTACTCAACATCTGTATTTTGTTGCAGTGTTACAGGCAGTCATGGACATTTACTGAAGTACTTTTGAGGTGTTGGTATTTCCACTGCAATAAATATTGAGGCAAATATTGTTATTTTATTTATACCACTACATTTGTTTGACATTATTTACTAGTTTTTTACATTTTTACAAATATTTATTTTACTAGAAATTACAGGAAAATAAGAGAAATGGGAAAAACGTGATTCCAATCAACAGAAAAATGCTGAATATCAGATGTAATAATTGTCCAGGCCTATAATTGGTCAACCCCAAGTATACAGTATGTACAATACAGTAAAAATATGTTTAATTTACTTGCTTCTACTTCTGATACTTCAGTATATTTATTGTCAGATAATTACTTCAGATACTCTGTATATTTAATATCTGATACTCAAAGACTTCACTTTTACTCATTTACTACTTACAGAATGTAATAGATTACTTCTATGGTTAAGTGTTTAGTGTCAAGCCAATGAGATGCAACGTGTTAATCAGTGAGCTTTAGAGTTGCAGATTTTGTTACCTGTGTCACACTATACCTTTAACTTCCAGTTTGAAAAATTCCCCATACTACTGACATGCACATTATCTTATATCCCTGAGCTGGTTTCATCATATGATCGTCATAGTTAATGCTGCTCCAGAACCGTCACTGCAACTAATCTAGTTTTTTTTTTCTCCAACAGCTTGTTCTGAACTCGGACAACAGTAGTCATCCTCCATGCAAGTCAAAATATTTCTGGGATTCCCTATTAAGCATAGTTAACAGGTAAACATGACCTTTCTCCTCCCACCCTCCTCCCTCCTTCCCTCTGTCGTGTCCTGCAGTGTAAAAACTCTGACATCTGGTCTGGAGCCCTGCAGCCCTCCCCAACAGCCCACCCAGCTCCGCCCCTGCACCCCCCACCTCCACTCCCTGTTCGGTATGATTTTGATTGACAGCTTTATAGACTGCAAGGAAATTGGTTGTAGTTACAATACAGCTGGCCTGTTCGGAGTAATGAAAAAGGGCATGTGGCCTTGAGCTCGCTGCACTGATGGTGAGAGAGGGAGAGCGCCTTGTCAGCTGCATGGGTGGCAGCTATTTATTCTCATTTTCGAGAGCTGTAAGAGAAAGTCTCAAGTCTCGGCCACAAGGCAGGAAATGCGCAATTAAAGCACCTTGATCAGTATCCAATAAAACCTTACGCATCGCGACATGTTGCGCGGTGCAGACGGACACTATCTTTGGCAAACGCCTTTTCTGTTGTTCCTGACAACAAACACAGGGTCAGTTTTCCAAAGCCACAAACTCAACCTGAACCTCAAGGAGGCTGAGGAACTCGCTGACCCTGGATCAGCGGTCTGAGGCAGGCTGTAGGCATGTCATTATCTTTTAAAGCCAATAAAGGAACACTACTCTGCAGCATGCTGTCCAACCAGTGCAAAGACTCAGACTGACGTCCTGCAAATGACAGGGTGTGTTTGGAAAGCTGGGTGGCAGGGTGTCGTGTGTCAGGTTTTTCTTTTCTAACTGGACTTGACATTTTTAGCATGCTGCTTGATGACAAAACAGAGCAAAGGCAGAGGCTCCTGCAGGTGTCGCCCATTGCAGATCTTAATGTGGCACCCAAAAGTGTAAAATTCAGCATTGCTGAAGGGTGAACTTTGTGTGACCACCCCATGGTTGTTTGCGGATGACATGGTTCATTGAGTTCTTATTTTCCTGGGATAAGGATAAGTTCAGCCGAAAATAAAAATTAAGTCGTTATCTACACAAGCCCTTAAAAAAACATACACTGGTCCAAGTGTCTGGAAGCCCAGAAAACCCAAATTAATTTAAAAAGACGTTATTTAAACCCTCGACCCACGGGCGAGCTCGTGGAAACCCACTTCAGAAGGAGTGCGTGCTCACACTTTTAGCTTGGCAGCCACAGTGAAGATTTTGACTTTAAAGGTGCAAAATGGAAGAACTGGCCAGATGTTGCTCAGCATATTACCAGAGTATCAGCCAACTGCTGGAAACTGTAGCTAGTCGTTAGCTAGTTGGCTCAGTTAGCTGCGCATCAAGTAGTTCAGAATGGGAGCTTGAAGTACCAGAGGAGTGCTGGTGCTCACACAGCTAGGACAGGAAGTTTGGACCGGGACGGGCAAAGGCTAGTCGGTTAGCATGCTAACTTCAGTCGATACCTCTACAACACAAAACGTTGACCCCATAATATAAAAACTGTTTATTCTTCACATTCCGTTGATCATTTTATTTCATTCTTGCATACCGCACCTTTAAAAAGAACACAAATCATGTCTTTTCAGAATTTTGAAGTCCTTCCAGCGACTTGGAGTTCTATGGAGCCATTTTATGTGTGTTTTTCCGTCGATAAGGAGAATACTGCAACACTGTTGTGGACCGCGAAAACTCACCTTACTTGAGTAGATAACAACTGAACTTTCATTTTTGGGTGAACTCATCATTAAATGTGGCGCTCGTGAAAGCTAATTGAGAATTGATCAAAACCAGATAACAGTGTCTGAAGCATTGCTGAAAGGGGGAAATATGTGAGACCGTCCCGTGGGTTTCTGTTGGCGACACGGTTCGTTGAGTTTTTACGCTCTTAAGGTCTCCATGCCAGCACTCCCCTCACTTGCTGGAGAACCCTGGGTCACCAAACCAACACACCCCCCTCCTCCGGCCCTGGTTTACCCTTTAGCCCCCACTCACCTCTAGCCTCCTCAAAAAACACATACAAATATGCAACCGTGCACACACACATGCACACATCACATACTGTGAAGAGTGCTTCAGTGAACCTAACAAGCTCCAGGTTGTTAATGAATGAGGGTTTCCGGTACCTGTCCTCCAAACAGAAGTTGGGGGTGGAGGGGGTGGAGGGAGAGAGAGATGGAGGGACGACAAAAGAGGAATAGAGAGGAGGCAATTAAGAAGTTCCTTCTCTCCTGGACTAATGGACTGTTCCGCTGTGGCTCTCTGCCCAGGCTGGGCGACAATGGAGCGGATACATACTATACATCAAAGCTTTTTTTCACTCTGCCCCCATTCATTCACTTCTTTTTTTTTAATTTTCCTTTCTCCCTTCCCTCATACCTACATGTGCAAAGGGAATTATGTAAAAGAACATTACTGATTCCTCTGCTCCAGTCCTTCTTTTTCCTCCATCTGCCCCCCCCCTCCCTCCCTCCCTCTTTCCATCCCTCACTCCTTCCCTGAAAGGCTTGTCCATCGTCACCTGCCGGCAGAGCTAAACCCTCTGAGTGTATACTCTACATGAATGATTGCTCTGTTGACATGACTGCATGGGACACACACAAAACACACACATGCACCCCTGCCAGACCCAGGGTCAGATTTACACATTCTTTATAAAACTGGAGTTTAAGAATAAATCTGCAGGAAGCATCACACGGTGTGTTGATACAACTCTAGATCCAGACAAATGAGGGTTTTACCTTTGAGGCCTTACAGACACCTTGAAAACCATTCAACTTTGGTTGCTTCTGTGTGTGTGTGTGTCCAACAATATGCGTATGAACGAGAACAGTTTGCCAGATTGACGTCAAAGCTGCAAGAGATTTCCAAACACCATCAGGTGAATAAGAACTGTACGTCTCAGATTGTAAATATTAACCTGATCATACTTACTATGACTTTAACTGTGAAGGCTAAATATTAATGACAAATGGATCTTATGTTTGTTGTGGAGATTGAGTAGTGAAGACCAGCACCACTCGTAATGTAAAATATGAAATATAAACCTAGAACCAGGAGATGGTTAGTTTAACTTGTCCAGCTCTATCAACAGATGACAAAATGTGACTTTCAGCACCTTTAAATTTGACATTAACTCCACATAAAACCACCAGAGCACAAATTATAGTCACATTTTTCTGTCCAAATCTGACAGCGTGCGAAAGAGGTGTAACTGAGTCCACACATATTTGTGCAGAACTGGAGCTACATCCAGGCAGTGACTGCTGGTGACGTGACTGACAACCGACCAAACCCTGGACGTCATTTCTAAATTTTATTCCAATCCTGGCCTCAAGTTTGTGTTTTTGCATGAATGGAACGAGATAAAAATGTGGAAAATAGGTTCTGTTGGGCAAATATTATTTTGCACATCTTCGCGGTCTCTCCCTGCCTCCAGTCTTCGTGCTGAGATGAGCTACACTGCTGAAGACAAGTGCCCATGAAAGTGGGATTGATCTTCACTTATCTCTTGGCAACTGAATGAACTTATTTCCCTGAAAACTATTCTTTAAAAAAAATGTTTACATCGACTCCAAGGCAGAAAAATAGCAATTATGATGTCACGTGGGACAGTTCTGCAGGGGCTCTGACGTCATAACAACGTACATGTCTCTATTATCTATTCTATTCGGTTCTATTCTGTCAGACAGTCTCTAGGTGGGTGGTTTTGGGCGGGTGTTCAGTCCCACCCAGGGACCAGTTTGACTTGGCTGGCTGTTTTATCTCCCACAGAGGGAGTGCGTTCTTCCTACAAGACCGATCCAGAAGAATGTGAGGTCCAAGTCCCCAGTGGCCGGACTTACATAAGCTGAGTGTTAAAGTCCTATTCTGCAGGCTGCAGTGGTGAATAACAAGAAAATAGCCCTTATGAGAATGACATGTGAGAAATATGCTCGGCATTTGATATACTGGAGAGAGAGCGGTGATGCGCGGTCATCGGGGAGCAAATTCTGCGCTGGGTTTTCCTAGCGTTGTATGAGGGAGGCCAGCATCTGTCTTCTCCCTCTTTCTCTAAGTCTCTCTTAGTTTTAAAGTTGGAATTCAGCCTTCTTGGAATCAGATATCCAACGACGAGAGAACATTAGATCAGATTAGATTAAGATCATTGAGGAGGACGTGTTCAGAGAAAGTTATAAGATATGTGTGTGGAAGCTGCCTTTGAAATACAGTGGGTGCGCACCACATTTTTAAAAACCTATTTACATTTTAACTATTTATGTGACAGCTCTTGTCATTCCCTAATGACTTGACCCCTCAAGTTACTGATGCATCAAGGAGAAGAAAAACAGCCCAGCTGCCAGGATATAATGTTAGCAGTTAACATGATTACAGCCAACAAGGCTGCCAAATGACCAACCAAACTTCGGTACCAGTGGATATTTTAAGGACACCTGGGCATATTTCCATCCCTGATCATGGCGATCAAAAAAAGGTATTTTAAGTTAAACAATTATGTTTTCCTAACCCTAACCAAGTGGTTTTTGTGCCCAAACCTGAGAAGAGCATAAGCGCATTGCTGTGACAAGATAGAAATAGAAAATTCAGCCCAAGCAAAAGGGCAAACATAAAAAGTTGCAACATAAAGATATGTTCAGTTTGAATTTACCTGTGGTTTTGTAGGAAAGCACTTAGCTGACATTTATTCTTGCAAAGGGGTTGAAAAATACAGTTCCAGAGCCTCTCGTAGCCGCCTTTAGCTCGTAGCTAACATGCACTTGCATGTGAGCATAGCTGGGTAGCAAAACAAGAAAACAACAAAGCTCAGATAACAGCAAATACAAGGGGAGTGTGACTGAATTCGCTGCTCAGGATGCCATTGTTCCACATCTTTATATGGAAATAGTTGCTGTATTAATGGTTAGAATTCTCATATAGGCTATAGAACCTTTAATCTCAGCCTCAAAGAGTAGTTATGTGGCTTTTCAACATATGGTTGCATTCCAAAATGGATATATAACATTTTGGATCAGAACAACATATTCCACAGCCATGCATTCTTTCATTCATCCATGAAATGACTGACTGTTCTCCATAAAAACCTTTTGTTGAACACATTTTCTTACACTCTACGACAGCTCTCCAGGAATCTTCTTAGAGAAAGGGGGAGAGAAGAAGAGCGAAGGAGACGGAGCTGCCTGGAGGTCCAAAACAGCGAGGGGAACCACATCCAATTCTTGGAAACAGCTGACATGATTCACTATGCATTCAGCAGCTTTCAAAGGCTTCTGCTGCATGAGAGGTCCATCAGCGGAGCCAGAGATCGTATCTCTCTCATAGTCTGCTGAAGAAAGCTCAAGAAATTTGCCAGAATTATTATTACTGTTGGCTGTTGTCGCTGCATTCAGACAAACTCACCAAACGAAATGCTTATGTACAGTCATTTGTAGTATTTTACTCCCACAGCCTTTTATTTCTTCCATACGGTGCAGGCTCAGCCCTCAGCCTTGAGACTCAAGACCTGAAACAAGCAGTTTAATTTCAGTGTAGTCAGAAAGAGTGGATGCCTCACCGAGGATGGATAGAAAGAGAAAGTGAGCGAGTGACAATTAAGTAAAAGGTGTAATCAAGTCATTGAGAATAGGCAAAGAAAAGTTTGGGAGTGAAGACAGATGGAAAATGGAGGGAGGACGAGAGTGAAGGGGGGGGTTAGAGGATGGTTGATGGTGGATGGGAGTAGCCGTATGAGAGTAATTAAAATGACTGATGTTGTTTACTCCCATTTCCCCTCGCATCATTTATTCTGTGGAGGTGGAAAACCCACCCACTCGTTCTCTGTGTTACAGACGAGTGCTACGGAGCATTGCCAAGCCATGTCATAATCTCCCCTCTTCCGCTAACACTGGAAGCATTTATCCTGCCCTCGGCTTCTCTCTTTCCACCCTCCTTCACTTCAACTCTGCTTCCATCAGGCTTCGCTCCCATTTTTGTCCTTTTCTCCGATTTCTGCTTGCCGTTGTTGCGAGCCGATCGCCCTCGCTGCTCCCTCTTTTCCGTTCCTTTTGTTTTCATTACTGCTGTGTTGACACGGCCGTGTGTGACTGCTGTGATTGGGCCAAGCACATGTAAGATGTTAGCATGATGTACGGCCGTTTACACTGAAGATGACAAACTGAGGTTGGATGCTGTCATCCTTTCTTCCTTTTGTTTAATATAGCCCTGGTGGCATGCATGCATGCACACACGCCAGATGAACACACACCACCCACCTCTTTGTTGAAACTATGCTGTTTGTGTTTGCCAGCAAACATGCAACAATGTATGGAAACAGATGCGTCATCTTAAGACGCAGAGGGGGGGAGGACAGAGGAGGGTAAGAGAGAGACAGAAAGAAACCCGCAGCTAAATATTTTCATCTGTGTCTGGGAGTGTTGAGTGAATTTCTCGCTCGCTTCTGCAAAAGCCAAACAAAACTGGAGCATGTGATTTCACATGTCTCTAACACTTTCAGAGGACAGTTTTAACTGCGGGTCATGAAGGAAGCCAAAGGAGTACGAATTGCTAAAAAGTACAGTAAAAAGTTGAGGAGGGTCTTTCCTTGTTGACGATGGTAAACACTTTGGAATTCACTAATGATCTGCCCATTCACAAAGACGAGAGGAGAGAGATTTTTTTTTTCTTCCTCCATCTGTGCTTATTGATTCTGGCACCATGACAGATGCCTAATGAGAAACAGGGCTGGAGGAGAGCTCTGAGGACCCCAGGGGGAGGCTCAGTCTGAATCGACGCACAGACACACACATACACACACTGATAGCTTTACATGCAGATATGAGCACGCACATTCATGCCCGACGTGTGTATGGTATAGCAGAGAGGATGATGCAGTAGATATTGTTGATGCTCACTGGCCTCTAACACTGACACTGTCCAGAGCTCTTTAAAGTTCTTTTTTCCAGATGTGAATGAAGATATAAGTTTCAATACTCCGTCGCCATATCAGTATGAGTCTTGTTAGGCTCGGTTAGGAAAGGCTAAACAAATCGGAGACAAACCAGTCAGAGAAAAGTTGAATGTCACTCAGTAGAGTGCATACTGTACCTATGCCAAGGCCCTGCTGTCCCCTTCTGTACTCATTTTCATCAAGAGTAATGCTTCAATCCTTGAAAAATTAACAAAAATGACAAAATCTTGCTATATTAAAGAAAGTGAGGAAAGAAATTCCTGGATCCGCCCCTTTATCCAGGTCCCCACCAACAGTTAAAACGTGGTCTAGTATGAGCCGGAACCATCCTCCATCCAAGTTTCATGGAAATTGGTTTAGTTGTTTTTGCATAATCCTGCTGACAAATCAACCAACAAATGTACAATAACCATATAAAGATACACAAAACTGAATGCATTTGGACGCTCCTGCTCTCAAATTGCTCCTTAAGTCAGCATTTCAGATTCACAAAACTTGGGAGGTTGCATAAAATGATTTCTATCACGCAGCTGTTTACACTGACATCACTGCTTTTCACATATTTCCTGTATTACTGGTGATTAATTTACTTAATTGATTCTGTTTATTCCAAGAGTCCATACAGTGAAGGCTGAAAACTGTACAAGTAAAAGTAAGAAAAACTCACTTAATGTAAATGTTTCTTGATTTCTTGACAGACTCGCCCCCCCGACTAGGTTCGAGAGTACAACACTGACACACACACACACACACAGAAACATCTGAAACAGCTCAAATAAGCAGGAGTGCTGAGTTATTTTCTTTCATATCTTGATGCGTGTCATATATTTACTCAGATTACAAGGAGTATCTGTTTCGCCACTGATGAACCAATGCAAGCCTCTGGGTCTGTAAACCTACCCTCACACACACACACACACACACACACACACACACACGTGCACTCACGCTCAAACTTAAACAGAGACATGATTGGAGTCGAAGCTGTCGAAGAAGGATTTTAGAGCAGGAAGTGTGTAATTATCGTGGACAGAGGGGCAGATAGATGGATGTGTGTGTGTTTAACACTCCCCCTCAATTTCCCTGCAATCTACTGGACTAATAGAAAGCAGGTGTGTATGTGTATGTGTGTGTGTGTGAGTGCATGTGTATGTGTTTCTGTGCATTGAATGTGATTGTATGAATACACATAGGTATATGTGAGTGATACAGTATGTCACGGTAAAAGGGGGACACACAGTTCTGGTATCGGGTTATTGAACTTGGGCGATGAATGAGTGACAGGAACAAAGTTGCGCTGGGGGCCGACTCACTGCTTTTTTTCTGGTCAAGTGGAGCCATCAGGGGCCCAGTTTAGCCAGAAGTGAGTCTTTCATTTGAAATAGTACAAACTGTGTCCCTTTTTTGCTTTAATGTTCATTAAACTTGTAGTCTGCAAGTGATAATTCACATATTAATGAGAAAGAGACCAAAACTTTTCTCTGTTCACTGCAGTTAGAAATGTAGATACAGAACTATTTTCTAAAGTACGGTTCCTACTTGACGTTGATTGCACGGACATGCTGGTCCCAGCCAACTCCTGATGCTGAACCACTGCTGGTAGTCTGTCCAACACCTGATCCTGGTCCCCAGTCAGTGGTCCGGCCAGTACCGGCTACAGACCCTTAGTCATCCATCCCTGCTGACCAGTAGCCAGACCTCCAGCTGCCCACTTCTGGCCCTGGTGGCATTTTCAACATATGTTTGTGAATGAATACTACCAGTAAGTTATTTTTTTAATTTGCTCGTGTAAGAGACAATTAAAAGTTTAGCTTAGCTTAGAGGTTAGATGCGCACAGCTGGAGTTTTATTGTCAGTGATTTTCCTACTGACTGATTGCAAATGTGGAGTCTCAGCTGGTTCTCTTCTTACTGGTTGATTACCAGACTGTGGCAGGCAGCTGTGTTATATGTAACCATCTGTAATCAGAGGGAGGACCAGATTAACCGGTGGAACCACACAACCACACACACACACACACACACACATTTAGAAAGCCTGTGTGTGTGTGTGTGTGTGTGTGTGTGTGTGTGTGTAAATCTGTCATTTATTTCATATGTAAAATACACATTTTAAACTAGATATAAACAGTTTTCTAATAGCGTTTTGTGATTGTGCATGTGCAGTCCACAATAAAAGTGTGGTGTGGGTCTGTCTGTGTGTGTGCGTGCCGGTGTGTACAGGCTTATGCACGCGGTGCTGTTTCACATTGGTCACAGAAACTCTCTCCCTTTCTCGGCCAATCCCCAGCTTCCTCTCCAAGCAGTAAGGAAACATGTTTTAAAAATGCCTGGAATTGCCATAGAGAGTGTGACTACATGTGTGTTTGTGGGGGGAAAAAAGGGAGAAAAGGCTGCATTAAATATGTGAATTGCTGTAAAGTCGTATGGTTCCGTGTGTTCTACCTTTCCGGACCTCGATGTGATTCACTTATATGTGAAAAAAAAGGGTTATGTAAGATAAGATCTGTTCCTCCAGGCAGGATTTTTACACACATCTTCTGTGACTGCTCACATCAGACATTATAAGGCAGCTCAGGCCAGGCAGGTCGTGATTTCCTTTTAAGGCTCCTCTCTGTTGCATTTTTATATTCTGCTTTCATATGTCTTATTCTGTCGTTCTGGTCGAATGCAGTAACGGTGATAACACAGTAACGGAAACCAAGAAGACAACTACAGACAGAGGATGATAACAACATAGTAAAACTTAAATAATTCTTGATCACCACATATCTGCCAACAATAAATTGCTGATCAATCTTTGGATTGTTGTCTGATTTAGACTAACTGGTGTCAGCCGTGACCTCCCCAGAACTGTTGGGATTCTGCATGCGTCCTACTTTTGGTCACAAAACATCCAAAAGAGCAAGGAAATGGGCAATATTTTTCCTCTTTTGGACACAATGATTAAATTACATTTCCTACTGAAGATACTGTAACCTCAAGAGTCACCTGTTAGTCAGCTGTATTACTCAGTCTTGTACCTTGAGCATGTTTCACTAAATACAACAATATTGTTGCTGTTGCTTTTATGATTTAACTGCAAAGTTTTTACCTCCGTCAGTGAGTGGATCTTAACTCCCACTACTCTATACTGTATGCTGTTCATAAAGTAACTGAAATAAATGGATGGATATGCAAAAGACCACCATTAAGTTTTAGGTTTGGGCCTCCGGGGAAAAAAAAATTAGGCGCCCTTGTTTAAATGCTGTCGTTCTGGTTACCGTCTCTTCAAATTGACTCATTTTCTGACATTTTCTATCACGAACACTGTTCAGCGTCAAACCTTATCTGACATTAACTGCTGCCGAACTTAACAACTGACTTAAATCAACACGCAAAGGCACGCTCGAGCGAATACAGACGCACGCACACACAGGAAGACCTCCAAAAAACATCTCCTATAAACTTTGTGTGAGAGACAAATCCATTTGCGAGGGAGAGCTGGCCCCTGTCTTGAGACACCTCCGACAGCGCTTCCTTTCTCCTCTGAAAAGTGCTCTTTCTCTCTCTCTGTCTCTCCCCTCGTCCTCCTCTCCATCTCGGTGCCCCTCTTCCTCTCTCCTAACAGCCAGACATTCAGAGCTAAGCCCAAACGGATCCGAAGATTTTTAACGGCACATTCCTCTGCTTTAATTTGAAAGTCTCCTTCCTTCTCTCCCCCCCTCAGTCGCTTCGACTGTCCCCAGGCTGAGGGACTGCCACTTCATCCACGCAAACACCAGAGCAATGAGGAGCTGACTCAGACACATGAATGTATGAGTGTTTTTAAAAGCAGATGCTGGTTCAGAGTGATGGAGAAGTGTTTGATGGCTTCCATGGGGAGGTAGACTTTAATGAAAAAAGGGAGAAATGATACTGACGAAGGGATGACAAGAGGATACGTCGACGTGTGGTCAGAGAATGCAGGAAACCATCATGCAAGACTGGCATAATAGACTTTTGCTTTAAAGGATTGAGTGACATCTGGAGATGAGGCAGCAGATTGCAACCAACTGAACACCCTTCGTCTCAACCTCTCCTATAGTAGAGACATGAAAGGCATTTTTTAGAGACAGCTTTTTGGTTTGTCCATTCTGGGATACTGTATAAATATGGCAGCACAACATAGTGAACTTCTTTGGTAAACGATCTGCTCCCTCTGTAGGAAAAAAAAGGGTCATTCTAAGGTAATGAAAACACAATGAGCCTTAATATGAGGCTGTTAGACACTAATGGAAACATAATTATGAATAATATATGACATTTCTGCCAATAGACACACTGCTTAATCCCGACACACTGGACCTTTGAAATAGCTAATGCACTCCCAATAACAGTAAACAGATGCTGCCACTCACTCGCATTTGTGATCTTTAATCAAATTCCTTATTTTTCATACTGGAGCAATTGTCAGGAATCAGAAACAAAACAATATTTCAGTGGAAACAAATACTGAGAAATACAAATGGGGTTCACAAACCTTGCTGTAAGTGACAAAACAGACATTTGGTGCCAAGACAAGATAAGAAGGTCAGCTGCTCTGTTAGTAAAAGTGAACTACCAGTCCAAGCACACTGAATTTAACACAGTGTCATCACTTCAGCTCCATTTCATTGTTCAGGATGAGTTGAAGGCAACACCAGCACCACTTCCACCAAGAATCGAACTCCTCTTTTTGGTCTTTGTGACCGAGATGACGAGCTTTTTCATTAAATCAACACAGAGGTGATAAGTGTGTGCTGTTCACTGGAGTCTCATTTTCATCGTTGGTCAGCCGGTATTACACTGGCATTTACAGAGTTTTCTGAATTGTTCTGGATAGCATGGCCAGAATTAATGAGACACCTGATAAATCATGAAAGATCGAAATTATTATTGCTCTAAATAATGGCCAGCCAAACCATATTTTCCATACTGTTTTTGGTACGAAGACACTTTCACAGTACAACCAAATCCAAAGCTGCTCAGCTTGAAATGGTGCTGTACTCAGCTTTAAGGACAATTTGTTGATTTTTTTTTTTTTTTTTTTTTTGGATCACTTCAAATTGCAACATCAGAAAACTGAGGGAGCAAGAATAATCTCTGCAGTTTTTCTTTAGGCAGGGTACTCAGAGGCATGAATGACCATACATGTACTGAGGAAAGTCAAACTCCAAACTTCAATGTTATTCTTGGTATTTTTTATCTCCATAAACCAACTGTAAAGTAATATCCTATCATTAGTTTTAGCTCATTGTGCTTCTGTTTTGTTCTGAGCTGCACTGAGACAAATTTCTATCAACAGGTTTAGACTCAAAGATTTACAAAAGTGTGTGTGCATGGACATGTTCATAGACTCTAAACAAGTGTAAAAAGCTGCAATGGAAAAAGTAGGTTTTGTGGAACAGTTGATGTGCTTTGGGAAAACACCCAATTGGATGCAACAATCAAAAGACATAGAGCACGCAAACAGAGCTTAATGCTGCTTATCGCAGAGCGCAAAATTTTCCACTCGTGGTAACCAGCAGGAGACACCACACGCACTCACACAGCGGTCCAGGCCATCAAACGGAGCAGCATCGGTGTGTGTGGTGCTCAGAGACAGGCGTCAGGTCACGTAGGGCCACCGCGTCAGAGCCAGGATGGTAATGGCTTTGGTCTGGACCAGAACTGGTAATAGGATTGGTCTGGATCAGAACCGACAAATTTGTCAGCAGCTGTGCAGCTCCTGGTCCCAGAGAGCCCGGGATAAGCTCCAGAGGCTGATACCCAAGCTCCCCACCCGGCTCCATCACTTGCTGGCCAAACCACAAGGTCAAAAAACAACTATACTTCAAAAAATTAGCAATCATGCACTTTGCCTTTTTTTCCCCCCCACATCTATTTACAGAGTGGTTGGGGTAAGGATTTATAATTTTCAGATGTAAACTGGTAACAACTTCCAGCACCACAGTTTGGCCAGAAAGTGTCATTTGGTGCTTGATGTGTTTGTTCTAAATGATCCAGTTGGACAACATGAGATGGATAACAGCACCTGTGAGTTCAAAATTACAATAAAACAAAAAAATACAAAAGCACATGTGGCTCATTAACTGTAATAAGGAAGACAATAAGGAGGTTGGCTTGTTCCAATATCATTCAGTATGCTAAAAAGATAAAATCTCTCTAACTCTTATTAGATAAATACATCTATGCCTATCAGTAAATGTCTTCTTTGTGCTTTAATCTTTAATCTCTGCTGGTACAGTTGCCCAGTTGGCTATGTCAAATTTCTGGCTGTGATCAGGCCTCGCCTCCGAGCATGAAAGCATACACACACATGCACACACACACGCAAACACACTGCGCACACAGACATATGGACGAGTTGCTGCCCCACTGCGTGACAACCCGTCTCCTGGCTCTGTAATAATCACAGAGTAGCAGTACAGTAAAAACACACGTGGTTTACACTACATTTCTCCTAGCATCCATATGTGTGCCCATGCAAGCATGAGCATAGCAGCACACACACGCACAGCCGCAAGGACAAACACACACATAGACACACACACACACACAAAAACATCAGTGTGTGGGTTTCCACTTTGGGCATCAAACCACACTCTCTCAAGTTTTTGCCGTGGTTTTTCTTTCCTTCTCTCTCTCGTTTTTCGAGTATTGCCAGGGACCTTGTTCCAAACCCATATGCTGATGTTTTTACAAGACTTAGACACACACACACGCACACACACATAGAGCAAGCACCCTGCATGTGGAGAGACCTAGCCCTGGTTGACCTACATGTTGGCCCAGGCAGGCGGCCATGCAGGGTGGAGCTGATGGTGAACCTGGGCCAGCGCCTTATGATTTTAACTGCTGCCTTCACTGGACATTTACTGATGGAGACACCAACATAAATATGTTAACCTTGAGGCTCTTTCATCCGACGTCAGGAGCAGTTCTGAAGTTTTTCATAAAATATATATGATTAAAGTTAAGTGCG
Organism: Acanthopagrus latus; assembly: GCF_904848185.1. Taxonomy (NCBI): domain Eukaryota; kingdom Metazoa; phylum Chordata; class Actinopteri; order Spariformes; family Sparidae; genus Acanthopagrus; species Acanthopagrus latus. The sequence goes on from NC_051043.1 coordinate 23,783,502, forward strand.
TGTTTATGTGTGTGTGCATCAGTTTCAGCTCAGCGATCTAAGTTGTACATTATTCGTGTACACTCAAAGACATTTTGAAGCAGATTACAAATAATCTCATGTGAAAAAAGACAATCAATCAATTTTTGACATTTGACTTTGACTTTTGATTGTGGAACTTCACCTTTTGGAAATACTTCATAAATATGTCATTAGGAAATCATCACAAGGATGATGCAAAGGAAATGTTCTTTTCCATTTAAGCCCCAATCAAACAGCCAATAAAATAAAGCCTAATGGACTGCACAAACAAATCTCAGAAAACTAAAAGTGACTGCTAACAGTTTTTAAGCATATGTGGTGGAATATTTTTGAAAGGAAAACTTCAGAAAATTAAAAAGAGCTGCATTACACTGACGTTTGTACCCACAGTTTTCCATGTTCTCTTTGGGACGCTGATGACAAGCACCAAACTAGAGGGGGAATAGCTCGCACACAATTACCGTACGTGCACACACCTGTATATACACACACACACTCCCACCATCTCATGCTCACACATCCACAGGCACCGGGCTTTCCTACCACAGATATTCTGGTGTCTAATGTGGAGCCACAAGACGTCTTTAAACACATTCCCTCGTCTTACAGACTGCACTGCCTCACTGCAACACTCATACTGAGCACACATACAGCACATACCATGGCTTGTGTGGGTATATTGAGCAGTATTCAAGTGGTACAGGCACACATTAACAGTCATCACCACATCTGACCGCGCTCAGACACATGCGCAAGAAGGCATATCTGAGACACAGAAACAAAATGTGTGTGGGTGTGCGTGTGTGTGTGTGTGAGCGCTCTTCAAAGACACACCCACACTTACATGCATATAATCTCTTTCTCATGCAGGCAAATATGTCCACAAGCACACACACACACACACACACACACACACACACACACACACACACACACACACACACACACACACACATGACATGACGTATGTTTAAACAACCGCTTCCTGGTGCAGTGTGCGGGGCTGCTCGGGGTCTGACTGGAGCCTCTGGGCGATTTGTCAGCTTGAGCCAAACACGCTCGGGAACCCCTCAAAGTTTGCTTTTGGTTCCAGAGGGACACACTCCGGACCCCTGAATTCCTGGCCATGGTATGCACTCTGCTTCACCCTCTGGACCCTTACCCCTGAAATGTATGACACACACACACACTCACACCGATGAGAACATCAGCACGCATATGCTGGGAGAAGGTGTAGATTTTCAAAAAGCGCGTAACGCACACACACACACACACACACACACACACACACACACACACACACACACACACACACACACACACACACACACAGAGTTAGGCACACAGCATGCTTATTGTTCCAGGCATTTCTCAATTCCTTATAACCCTTGAACCGGTAATGAGCTGGTGACAGGTTTATCTTAAAACCAGGCCAGCTAGATAAGTCAAACTGTTATTTTAATATTCCAACAAAATGAATGGAAATGTGGATTTATTTTCCCCATTACAAATCCATGATTGTTTGCAAAGCTTGCACATGGAAGAGCTGTGGCTCACATTTAACTGGACTGCATTTTTTTGTGTCCACACCTTTCAAAAATTATGATGCTATTTTTTTTTTCAGAATGCGACAGTTTAATCAGATCATGTTGGTATCTGAATATTAGAAACAATTTTAATACTAATTTTTCAGCAGTATTAATACAACCACACCTGCTGCAATTTCCTTGCTCTCTCTTCTCTCCAACAGTGAGGTGAAATATATAAACAATTTTATACCCTGATTGTTGTCTCAATCCTACATGGTGGCATCAAACGTAGTATTAGTATTGGTAGTACAGGTATTGTGACAACATTATTATATGTATTTCCTGACAATTTGTTAATCCCTGTTATCTCCTCAACAAATTCCAGGGAATCATCTCCATAAGTGATAAAATAGTTTTTTCAACTGAAAACTGCACTTTCGACCAGTTTACATGTATCACATTTTCCAGAAAATGTGACTATTTTCTATATGTTCTATATGTTATATGTCTTATATTCTGTAAGTATTTTACTTTGGGTTAGGGTGTCTCCCATGTCTTTTTTCTGAATGAAAGTATCAATTAATGTGAAAAAGTGTATCATATTAAAGAAAAACAAATAACCATACCTTGCATTGCTTCAGATTTTGTCATCACTTTGTTTTGCAATGTACTGTTAATGTAACAAAAATGTTAACCAGGTCAGGTACAACAAATGATAATGTGGTGGGAAATTTGAAAAAAAAAAAACAAAAAACAAAAAAAAACCCAAAAAACACTTTAACCCAGGCAATGTGTAAAATGAGTATTTACATCAGCGTTTTTCATGTTGTACCATCCCGACAGCCATGGTACTCAACTTCCCAGCATGCACTGCCAGGAGGACGTGCGTGTGGGGGACGTGCCTCTCAGCCAATAGTCTTCCTTCATACACGGAACTCCGACAGAAGAGGGAAGTTCGGATTGTTTAGCTACATCGCGGGATGAAAAAGCTGGTCTTCTTGTCTGAAGAAACTGAATGAAACGGACACAGCTGACTTCTGCTCTGTGAAGATTTTAGTTTGATACCTGTACGTCTTGTTTACATGTAAGTCCGAGTTTGAAACCACTGTCGCCGGCATTTGTACGACTAATTATAACGTGATTAACATGCTAATAACAAGCTAGTAGCTGGAATGACAGTACCTCCTCCTCACAAGATAAATGAAACGCAGTTGTGTTCATGAAGGCGTATCTAGACTGACTCGTACACAGGAGATGTATTTTGTGGTGCCGTTGTTTCTTTACGTTGAGCTGTTTCACACCAAATGGGACTGCAGTAGATTGGAGGAAACACTGGCATCGTGTGGTGAGGTGTAGTTGTTGCACCCGAACCTAGATGAGGTGAAGTCAGCGTGTGTGGGGAGACTTGTCAGGTTTGCTTTGTATCACTTTAATGGTTACAAAGCCGAGGGTCTGTTTACGTGTTTCAAGGTGTTCATGATCGATACTGGATTCATTCGAGGTATTAGATATTGGATCATCATGTTTCTCTGTAGTGTGGACATGCCACCTTGGCTGTTGGGAAGTGATGATGAGGCTGATTGATAAAGGGATTCATTGATTTGCAATTATTTTGATATTCCATGTTTATTTTCAGTAATATTTAATTTTCATGCATTTTTCTTTCTCATATGATGCTTTGGGGTTTGGACGATTGATCAGATAAAAGAAGCAAGGAAATTGGATTTTATGAAGTTGGTTTATTGTTCTCATACAGGATTTTCTGACTCCAATAACCTAGAAATTTAATACCACAATGACAAATTTAACAGCATATCATTTTAGATTTTTATTAAAAAAGAAACATAACGAGGTGTTATGTGTGTTATGTTGTGTGTCATTAACAACAGCTTCTAAGTTAATTTACTTCTCGAGGAGGTGGGGTTATGGGCCACATTTCCAAGAAAACTTGGATGGAGGATGGGTCTCGGCCCAGAATGGACCTCATCAAACTTAGTTTGAGATCCTGATACAGGGACGGATCCAGGATGTTTTTCTCACTTTCTGTAGAGCGTTTTTTGACATGTTTGTTAATTTGGACACTTGACATGTAATAAATGGTGCATTGTAGAAGCAAAATTCTAAAGAACTGTTCCTTTTATCACCATTATTGAGACAACCTTTACATAAGTCTTTATTTAATCCAGGTGTCTTTAAATGTAACATACTGAAGCATACAGAAGTAAATTTGTAGAAAGTGATGTTTAACTGATTTGATTATACAGAAATAATGTCAACAATCTCATAATTGGAACAGCAAACTCACCCTTACCCAAAGTCCACAAACTTAGTTTAACAAATCTTCAAAGATAATATTTGACCAGTCACATCTCGTTCCTGCTCCAGGACGTTTTCAGCCGACGCCAGAGCCGCTGTGGAGTGTGTTTATGTGCACATACATATTTTATGTCTGTGTAATGCGTGTTTGCACTAAAACTTTATGTATATACAGTATATAAGCCTGTGTCTACATGTAACTGTCTGTGTGTGCGTGTGTCTGAGATTGTAGAGATTGTGGGTGAGACTGTCTGCTTCTTAGGTATTCAACGTGCAGTTCTTTTCCACCTCTGAAAACTGAGCCCCCAACACAAGTCAACAAGAGTCGTTTGTTCTTAATTTGGTCGGGCTTTTTTTCCTCCGCGAAAATGAGTATTTATATATTCACATCAGCGAGCCATAGGGGCTTTCCAGCAGAGATGATGGCAAGACATTAAACAAATTGTGTGCAACGAGGTGATCATAAAACACAACCCTGTGGTGTCTCATGCAGGCCTGTCATTATGGCAAAAAAGAACAAATAGACACACACACACACGCCATTTTCAGACTATATACAGACACGAAACACTTCCTAACACGCACCCATGTGATCTGCCCCCCACGTTTTTCTCTCCATCATCATAAAAGGTGAAAAATGTACTGTTTATTTCTCAGTAGGCCTCATGAGTGTGTGACATGGCTTGACTGCCCGGAGCTTAAAAGTATGATTGTATGATTGTGATAATAAGAGCTTAGCATAACCCAATTAACACACCATGCTGCAGTTTATGTCCTGCTTATTATTACTACAATTATTATTGTGTTATCCACTTCTTCTCAAATAGAACATGGGGCCACACATGCACAGTATTAAGCAAAGACCCACATTGGCCAGCTGATGTTATTGGCTGATGTTTGTATATCCAGATATATTTTTTTTGTTTGAGACACACCTCTGCTTTAAAACAGTTATTAAAACAAATCACGTTTGTTATTAAATGTCTTGGCATTTTGATTTGGTACATTGAAATATTATCTGAGGTAAAGATTCTAATGTAGAAATGTTGATATTGACCAATCGTAAAATAAAAGTAAAGTAAAGACAATGTAGGACAGTTGGGTAATCCTTGACGATGGCTTTTTTCTTTGTCATGCTAAAGATCCAAAGTACATCCAACCGGCCAAGCAGCAGAATGTCTCAGCTGCAGCCAGTGATCCAGCTGCAATCAATGGCAGAGCCCCTGTTGAACATCCAGGAGATGCAGGTCTGGCTGGACAAAGCAGTGGCGTGGGGCCAGGCTGACAGCCCAGACACTCAAAGAGACACCTGCCTGCACTTAAACAGACTGAGGGATTTACTCCAGCAACTCCTCACAAATATGAACAACATGGTAAGCTATCGTGAAAAAAAAGTTCTCCTTTTTGTTAACTCTGTCACACTAAGATTTATATTCTCAACAGATTTGTGTAGTTCTGGTTCACGTTTTATTTTCCAGATGCCTGTTACAGCTAATAAAATGGTCAGTATCCACTAAGAGGCCTGTTTTACAGGCTCGACACACCTTATCTAATGAAATAAATGAACAGTTAATCAATTAGGCTACACAGCCATCTGATAAATGAAGCATGAAGTTAATTCAAACTCCAGTACGTCTAAGCACACACCCACACAAAAACATGCACACGCTCACGCTTTGTCCACGCCTGGGCATGAAAAGTCAGTCCAGCGTTGGTTTGGTCCCGCTAACAGAGGCTGCTCTGTGCTGTGCAGAGGCCGTGTATGTCTGGCTGGCAGTGCTGCAGTGTTGAGTTAGTCAGGTAATAGCCGCATTGGGACCTCCAGCGCTAACCTAATGTATCCCTATATCAGGTCCAGCAAATTTGGGAAGGGGGCAGAGGACAGGAGGGGTGCAGGTCTGTGAGATTTCAGTGTTGCTGCGACCTTGCCTCCTTCCAACTTTTGCGCCTTAGCACTCTCTGCCTTGCTGCTTTTTATAACTGATGTTCTCTCACATTTTTCTTTCACTTTATATACTCTTTTTCTCACAGATGAAATCTTTTTCGTGTCAGCCTTACAGTCGTGGTTCTCTTGCCGGTTTTAATTTGGCCCAGTCCATGTGTTTTACTGTAACACTCTGGTGATGGTTAGAATTGCTTTCAGTGTCAGTCTTACTTTCTCTGAACTTTGGCAACTTTTCATGTATTTTTATAGATGAGAACATTGACTCGCCATTAATTTTATCTGTCTGTCTCCTTCTCAGCTAGCGTCATTCTGGGTATATCTCATGCAGAGGTGTCAGCGTCTGTAGGATGATGGAGCGGATACAAAGAATGGGAAAAGAATGGTATAGATTAATTGGGTTGAAATCCTTTTTACTGGCAGTGGACTCATAAAAGACCAGCTGAGGATACCCTGCTTCTTGGCAGCATTTTGCATCCTTTGATGACTTAAGAACTTTCCTGTGGCTTATGCCCTTAGAAATAGTCCTACATATTATTAATTTCCTGGTGTGCACTTGGTTAGAAAAGTGGAGAAGTTTCTCATCTCACACGGAGGCTTGTCACTACAGGGGCAGACACTTCAGGAATGCCTTCATAAAGCATGTTGCACCGCTGGGCAATCACATGTAATCGGTTAGATCAATACCACACATGTCCGTTAAACATGAAGCTGGAGCCACCAACTTGGTACCTGACATTGACATTAAGTCTTGAAACAGAGGAACACAACTAACCTGATTCTGCCTGAACTAAATAATATCCATCTGTCAGCACATCTACAGCTCGCTAATTAAACTATTATATTTCGCCTCTTCTTCTTGAAGCCTTGTCATCACAGTGAGGTTTGCACCCCATGAAGACTGTAAACTGACAGTTTCACACTTCAGTTTTTGTAAGGATTAAACAATTGAGATACAACTTGTTTATCTCAGTTGTAGAGGCGATTGTAAGCAAATTTTGTAATCCTCAGAGAGCCAGGCAAGCAGTTTCAACTTCTTTCCTGTCTCAAGCTTCGTATCGAATAGATAAGTAATAATAAGAGTGGTGTGAGTCTTCTTATTTCACTCTCGGCAAGAAAGCAAATAAGCACATTTCTCAACATGATGAACTATTCCTTTAAAGAGCATTTGCTGGTGTGTGTGTGCATTTTATCATTTTGTTGTACGCCTATAGTCACCATTGAAGACTTTTACAATGGTCGCTGTACTACAGTATTACATCCATCCTCAAAGGAGTTGGTCAGAAAATCCTGCTGCCCCAAGTAGGATAGATGCAGGGTGTGGGGGGGAGCTTGGCGATACGCTCCAGTGTATATTTATGTTCTCACCATAGTAACTCTATTAAATGTTAGGGCTACTCTGATTGTGGTTCAGTGATGTCAGGGACAGAAGTGTTTCCTCATTGTTCTCTTCATCATAGTCCATAAACTTGCCCCATTTGGGTAAGTACATAATCAGTCACTTCTGTCTGAGATGTCGGTCCCTAATCAAGACAAGATACATTGTCTCCAAGCCCATTTACAATTAGAGACAAGGCTGACAAGGCTTTGATGGTGATTTGGCCCCGATAGTCGGTGATAATTACTTTCTGTTGTGAGCGCTCATTGTTACGGGCATTCCTGGAGACACAAAGGAAAGTTCTTATTGTAAATGAACATTCCTGTTTAGTTGCATCAGCGACACACAAATGCACATGTATACTCACACACAACGTTTAGCGGGTGTTGTTGGATTGGTAGGAAGGCTGAGTGTGAGGGCTGCGTTCCAGACAGCACTGGTGGTGTTGTGGGGGGGCACAGTGGGGGCATTTAGAGAAACTTTACTTGGTCTATTACCATTCTGCTTCCCATTAATGGTGATCTCATCCACTTGAGTGAGTCAAGTTAGTCTCTTCGTCTGTTTGATGCTCTTTTTGAACATATAGGCCTAAAGTTACCTATTCTTTTTATCCAGTGCTATACTGAAGCCTTGTTTGCTCACTGCTCTCATTATTTTTGATGAAAGGTGCATAAAGCAAAATTGATACGTATTAGCTCTGCAAAAACGTTGTTCCCCCCCTCTCCATTTTTCCCCGTCCTCTTTCCCCCTAACTTACTAATACTCCTGCAGAAGTGCTAATTGAACATTTTTCTCTTAAAAATTAGTAATATATCTAGAAGATACACTGACACTGGTCTCTGAAACTAACTCTTCTAACCATGCCGATTAAGTGTTTTATAATTCCAGCCAGAAGAGAGGTGTATATATCAGAGCATGTTTTTGTAAATGAGACGAGTGTCAATAACTACATTCATGCTAGTTTTCCACTTTTATCCAGAATAGGACAATATTCTGCAGTGATATGGGTCATTTTTTCAGTTCCAATTAACACATTGTGTGATATGCCAATATTATTAGGGTATTAGGAGCATTCTTCGGACATGTATACATGGGTGTCTCCAGTGGGGTTTGTAACGCAGCTGCGACACACTTTTCTGTTTACAGTCAGCTCTATGTGATGCCAACAGTTTCCAGGGCAGGGGTGGAGACACATGGATGAAAGAAAAGCCTACATTTCTGTCTGAAAGAGGAAACACTCCTAATTTTAAACATTAAGAAAGACCTGATTTTCAGCAGGTTTTTTAGTATACATTAATGTTGCAATGCTGACCTTTTCAAAAAGTTGGTTGAATGAATGGTAGAGGAACGCTGTGTTTGTTCCCAGGGTATGCATAGCTGTATGTAAATAGAAATATGAGTAGAATATATGATTTTAATTAGCCATGTCAACAGCAGAAATCGTGGTAGTGACATACAGTAGGACAAGGAGAGGGAGATGTTCTGAAATCCTCCAGAAATCATATTGTGACATGTGTAATCGTTGTCCCATGTTTTTATATATACTTGGATCATAACAGATCCTTATCATGGAACACCACAGTCTCCACTGTGTGTGTACATGGCAGTGAAGTGAACCAAGTTATCTTCGATTGAGCAACATCGCACTGCTTCAATTACAGCTGGCTTATGTCAGATTTCTTTGTGTGGGATCCTCCCGCCTCAAAGCTGTTCTCTACATTTTAATTAGCGCAGAGGTAAAGTGTATGATATAGTCTGTTTATATGGGATTTAATAGTAAGTAATACTGTAAATCCACATAGAAGTGATTCATGCACACATGTCCAGGCTTGCTTGTAAATTCAAATCATACGTCATCTCTTTGAACTGTTTTCTGTATGTTCCACTGTAGTCATCGTATTGTAAAACATGAAGTGCTCTGTTCTGAAGTATTAAACCAGTGGTGTCCAGACTTTCATCCTCAGGGGGCCAAAACTCAAACTAAATTGCCAGCCATGGGCCAACAGTGAGCGCATGTATTGTTGAGATGCAAAATGGTTCTTAATTGACTGACTTCCTGCACATGTGTCGCTCTGCCTGCCATGCTCAAATCAAGAAGAATCATTTATAATTAGGGGGTCGTACATATTTAAAGAGCATTTTTACCTGACAAAAAATAAACAGCATGAACAGAGATTTATGTTGTAATATCAGGTGGTTGTAGATCCGCTGAACTACCAAACAAGGTTGAACGCTCACCTTGTGTTTGGTTCTTGTTTTAATATTAGCTCCAGTCCCGGATTTAACATGGACTCTATCCTTGTTTGTGCTGTTATTTGTAGTTACTCATGCTAGAGATACTGTAGACAAGAGTCTTTTTTACATTGATTTTAGTGAGCTGCCCTGACATGTTATTGGATCAATCCAAACTTCAAGTCTCAAAAATTACAAGTGAATGTCAAGTAGGATAATCGAATATTTTCAAAAGTGAAATGTCCTGAAAGTCAGGATTAAAGGGTCTTTAATACAGTGTCTGCCCTCACTTGAAACCTTCTGGATGTTTTAATTGGCTGTGAGGTGAAATAAATCATATGGTCTGTTGTTTTGAGCTGGGTAAACAAGCACAGACACACACATACTTAAGCCCTTACAGGTATAGCACCCTCGACCAGAGCCCTGTTCTGCGCTGCGTATCTCTCACTATTGACACCGTGGTGGGAACTATGACATGACCGAAACACAGGAAACAAAGGTGATGCATGAGTAATACACTGTGCACCTGTGGATGTGCCTGCTATTCGACTCAATATCCAAAGTCATTAGGTAGACCTGTGACCGTTTAAAATGTTGTTTGGCACAAGGTTGCTTGGTTAAAAGGATGAAACAACATCGGATTAAACAAGTAAGGAGGTGTTATCAATTTTAATACAGTGTAATGATGAAAACAGGTTTTATTTTTTGGATTGGTTCCACTTTTGTTATGCTTGAGACTGAATATATGCCAGGTGAAAAAAAAATAAAAATAAAAAAATACTGTATGTGCCCTTCACAGAGAGATCTAACTCATTTAAGTTATAAGACCAAGCTGGTGGGATCAAAGGGTGTAAGAGAATACAAAATGAAAACAAAAAGTACACTATTGAATCCATGTTCTCCTTGTTTCGTTGCTTAGAGCTCCACAACAGAGACCATGAAGACGCTGCCCTTCCTAGGCCAGTTTCTTGGCCGACTGTGCTGGAACCCCTGTGTCACTGCTGATGGTGAGTGCCCCCTTACTGGGGAACAGTGAAGGTATCAGACCCAGATAAATGTCTATTGATCATTTTATATTTTATATTAAACCAGAAACCTACCATCCATATAGAGACCACTGAATTGATCTAATCTGCTGTGATTTCTTGTGTCTTGTTGTCTGCAGCTACCAGCAGAAGGTTGTTGTTCCAGTGTCTGTGGGGACTGTACTCAGAGCATCCAGGAAATGCTGTGGAAAGAAAAGCCAACCAGTGGATACGGGTATGGACTGAACTTTTTTAAAAGGGAGGGAAATGATTTGTGATTGCTCTTACGTGCCAACTTCGATCTTTTTATCATCCGCTTCATCTTGGCATGTGCAGCAACTGGCCAACTTTTTTACTTGTCCAAGTAGAAATAGGGCTGAAGGTTTTCTGGGGGGGCTGAATAACCAACAAACTATAAACAACATCCTTAAGGAAAAAAGAAAAAGTAAGAATTGCTGGGTTGACAGGTGTGAATAAAATGCTACCTTGGACTAATAAATCTAGCAACTCACTTCGACAATTGCGAACATCATTTGTCTTGGAGCTAATGATGGAAGGACTCAAGACAGCTCGCTTCCATCTTATCTCTGTCGATAGTTGCATATGCACATAATCCAAATGGCACTTGTGAGAACATGGCAGCTGGTAAAGGCGTTCATGGGCTGAAACACATTGCAAGGTCAGTTCTGACTAAACTGATGGTGGTGCACAGAGATATTAGATATAATCATAACTGAGGGAAGCTTGAAAAGGTGGAGACAAAACCTTATCAGTTTTCATAAATATTTATTGAGAAATCCTGCTACAGTTCCACCAATTTTATAATATAATGTAGTTCTCTTTCAGTCATCCATCATTTGCCTTTTTCGCATATTTGTCAGGCCTGATCTGTTTGGTGTTTATGTCCAGTACGGTGTCCAGATTAGTTCTTGACTATCATCCCTTCATCAAAAATTCCCCAAAAGTATCTGTCTTTGACTGCCTTTGGGCTGCTGAAAAGATTTTCTGTCTAATTTACTTTTAATAGGAGTTCTCTCCAGCCCTCTTTGTCTGCTCTCCGTGGATGATGGATGAGGGAGATTGGGTCTCTTTTAGTCCTAAGCCTTTTGTGCCCAACACTGTAAAACATATTTTGAAAGCAAATTAAAATCGACTGTGTCGCTGCCTCTTGTCACCATAGAAGGATCAGTCTTTATATTATGGTTAGTTGATCTCACTCACTGTGTTTTTTTGAGTCACACACACACACAAAGGAGGGAAAGAGAACAGAGGGAAGAAAAGATTCTGCAATTTTCAACTTTGAGAGGGTTCACACAGATGTCTTATGATAAACAATGTGGAACCTTCACATTTTTGCCAGATTAACTGTGTGTTTGTATTCTTTTGATTAATTTCTCATCTAATAAAACATCTTGCTAATTAAAACGGTGCCTTGAAAGTAAACCTAGAATTTGCCAGATGGTCTTTGACCCATAAGGGGGGAAGCGGAGTACATGTGTGCGAGGTTCAGTCAGTGTCTGCAATATGGCTGTCTGTTTTTGTATGGCTATATATATCTGCATTTGTGCATGTGTGTTTCAAGGATGATGTCTACGAAAGGTGAACCATCATGGCTTTTAAGTTTTTGTACTTTTAGTTAGTTTTATGAATCTCTAAATGTAAAGTTAATTTTACCTTTCTAATTTCTGTGGAAGGGAAACCATGGTAGTATTAAAAGTCTTAGTCCTGTGTCAGTTTTATACATCACGTTTAGGCAACCTCTTCCAGTTTAATTGGTCCACTAAAAGTCTTGGTATTTTGGTCTATTCATTTTGATGGTAATGAAATAGAAATTACATCAACAAATACATACATCAAATATCCCCTTGGTCATAGAGAGTTTCTTTGGTTTGATTAGAATTGGGCATAAGCAGTCGAATGGGGTTTGGACAGGGTATAAAACTCTACCAAGATTTTAATCATTGCCCACAGATTTCACTTGGCACGTCTGTGTTGTGTTATGGCCACGACTGTTGTAGACAATACAATGCTTGTGGTTCCTCCAGGTGCATGCCACGTTTCAGCAGCGTCCAAGAAGATTATTTGACAGAATCAGACAGCAGCCATGTCAAACTGCACAGAGCTGATCGAGCCTGACAGGAAGCCAAACAGTGGAATGGCAAAGTGCATCCAGTCAATAAAAAAGAAAACAAACACCCTGTGAAGATCCAACGATTCACAAATATTACGAATAAACTCACTTTAAACAGAAAAACAATTAAAAAGATAAAATATTAACTATGCAGCCTACTCACCTTTGGTAGAAGCACAAAAATCAAGGAAAAATGTCGAAATAAACACAAGATTAGCAAGCCAGCAACATCAGACGGGCATTACGCTTGCACAGAGCGAGACAGCGTTGGACACATGAGGTTACAAAGAGATGCCCGGTGGCACAAAGGTGTGAACTGTGTTTATTGTCTATAAGTCTGTTCCTTTTTGATGACTCTCCCTCAGACATCGGTTGTGCTCATCTTTCAAACTGTTAAGGCTTAAAGTCTACCATCCACCACCACCAAGTCCAAGTCTTTTACCATCATGTAGTAGTTAACTGGAGTTGAATGCTTCAGCTGCAGCACTGATGGGTTAAAGGGTTCATTGGGTCCGCTCGTTCTAAAATTGCAAGTAGGACACAACCAGATGAAAGTGTCCAAAGATCACAAATACAATAAACCTATTACCGACTCTACAGCTTCTCCCTCATTTTCTTCTTTCTCTGAAGAAGCTTCCAGTCCCCACAAATGACATGAGTGGTGGGGAGCACAAAAAAAAATCCTATTCACCACAGATCATCCCGTCTGGGGGAGCAGGGCAGATGTATGGTTTTAGGCCAGAGATGGTGTGTCTCTGTGTCTCTCCCTGTGTCTGTGTTGTGTTGGGCTGCCTGTCCTGGAATGCAGAATGCATCCTGTTTTCTGTTAGCCCTGTCTGATCTTGCTCCCCAACATTGTTTTCTTGCTGCCTCCATAATAGACTGAGGGTCTGGTGCTAAGTGGCACCTAAATACTGTGTTTGTGTAAGATTGTGCATATTGCTTGCATATGTTTGTGAGTATTTGTGCAAAAACACGTGTTTTACTGCTACTGTATATACTGTTAGCAGCCGCATGTATTTTTTCTCTTGAAATTATGATAGCGTTTTGCCTTTTCTCCCTCTTGTCTTTCCTTCACCCCTCCCTGTCTGTCTCTCCTCTCCACATCTGAGTGTTCCTCTCACTGGAAACGATGAATGCTGGGTACAGCCACATAGCTGCAGGCTATGTCAGATAGTCATTAGCTCAATCGGTCTGTTTCTCCACATCCTGTGCTAGCAGGGGGACCACACAGTGCTGCAGTAACATGGCATGGTCTTTGAGGAGATGACAGATAAGTAAAGCATGAGAGTGTAATATTAGAAGGCCGGAGGATGGACGGTTTGATCGCTTAATCTTTGAGGTATATCTTTACTGACTTGAACGGGGTGAACCACAGGTAGGCCCTGGAGCCACTGTGGCAGCTTTATAGTCTTGAAACATATGTTGGACTCTTTGCTGACATTGGCTGCTGCACTCTGTGTTTTAATTTGGAGATGAAAGTGTCTCTGCAACATTAATGTTTTCATCCTTCTTTTTCCTCTTGGGTGGCATCTCTCTTTCAGTAAATCTGGCTCACTGAAATTATTATTTATATTCCTTTTTTTCTTTCTTTAACTTAATGAATGGTTGGACATTTTAGAAAACATGCTTATTTCTCAGCTTGTTTGTTTACTGCCTGCTGTAACTATTTCTTAGCTACCAAATGTTGTGAGTAGATGCTGCACAGAGTCCTAATTAATGAGCTTTAGAGGTTCTTGCAAACATATTTTTCAACTTTGGACAAAGCCAGGCTAGCTGTCACCCCCTACTATACTTTTATGCAAAGCTAAGCTAATGACCTCATTCATACTTAACACCTCTCATCAAACTCTTGACAATTCAAGTCTTCCCGATCCCATGTTGTAACATCCTTTTATATAATCATGTGTTTCTCAAAGTGGTGAACTTGGTCTCATCCTTGCGTGTGTATGGCTGAGCCTCTTTTGAGGATGCTCCCTTCATACCCAATCATTATAGTATCACCTGTAGCCAATGAGCCTGTTTACCTGTAAAATGTTTTTTGAGAATTCAACAGCTATCCCAGTCTTTTGATGCCCCTGTCCCGACTTGTTTGAACCGTGTTGCTCGTATCAAGAGGCATTTATTGTATTTACAAAAATCTGGGTCAAGTTGATGAGCTAAAACATGACAAGACAAGATTTCCCTTGAGTACAGTCACGTACAGTATGTCAAAAAAGATTGCAAATTGTGTTTTATTTATACTTTACACAGCATCCAAGGTTGTCCTTGTGTGATGTCATCTGGACTAAATATATTTAGACTTTTTATTCAAATTGAAGCGCTTTTTTCTGCTTTTGTTTTTAAAGCCATATTTGAATACAAATGTAAAAAGGATACAACTCTTTCCTCTCTTCCCTTCCGTCTTTTTTGTCTCTGCTGTTTTGACCATCTGAGGCTATACTTGAGTCTTTCATTGGTTTTGGGAGAATTCAATCATGGCTTAGTAATTGTTAACAGGCACCCATCAAAACCAACCCAAGTCTTTGCCTTGTGCATTTTTCTACATCCTCCGTTTTAATTTTAGATTTATGGAGGGATCATTTCTATGGAAGCAGCATGTCCAAGCCCCCAAAGCCAGCTCGGTTGCTGTTTTTCTGTGAGAGAAAGACGGCTTTTGACCTAAAGTATTTGCCATCCATCTATCCATTTGCCCTTCATCCCATTCCTCTGGCGACCACACCCTTTTTTCTCCCTGCTCCAAATGCAGCCGTCGCTGTGCGTTCCAGCTCTCTACCATTCCTTCTAACCAGTCTTCCTTCCTACTCTTATCCCCCAGCCCCACTGTGCCTCCCTACTGAGGGTGGGATAAGTGTGATTGGTTTTGTATGTATTCAATGTGCAGGGTTTGAGGGTGCTCAGATGGTAATGATTGGGGTTGTTTTGTAAGACTGTGTGGAGGGTAAGCATCTTGGCGTGCTGTAGAGCCTGGCCAAAGAAACCACACAGCTCCACCAGCAGCACTGCAGAGCTCCTCTGCCTGGGATTTTGGTTTTTCTCACTCGTTGTTTTTATGTCTTCTCCTTTTTTTGTCACAAGTTGTGCCTCTTTCAATATCTTTCTCTCCTCATCTCCTGTTGGTCTCCTTTTATCTGCCGTTTGAAGGGGATTTGTACTTTTCGTCTTCTCTTGGGTGTTTCTTTGTTTTCAGTTCATCGGAGTTGTAAAAACAGATGTGAGTTGAAGATGTGAGGCCTCGGCTGTTTCTGTTGGATCGCACTTTCCATCATGTACCAGTGAATCAACTTATTGTGGTCAAATAGCGAGTACAAAATCCATCCCCAATTTTTTATCACACTTATGAGGGAATACCAATGGACAAAAAAATCTTGCCAAACACTCAGTTTATTAATCATTTGACCACTGAATGCTGTGTCTTTATTTTTAAGAATGTTGACTGTTTTTCTGAACCTTTTCTTGCTTTCAAATGATCTGAGAAAAAAAACATTTGTCAGTAAAACGTCCTGCAGCGGAAACCGCCAAAGAAAAGTTGACATCCAAAAGATTTGAGAACCATTAATGTAACATTATAACTTACAGTACGAGTCCAGTGTTCCCTCTCTTTGTTCCTTCATTATGTCTCGCTTTTCTCACAGCCGAGCATCAGCTGAGTTTATTAGTCTAGTTTTATCAGTGTATGATGAGGCCCCTTCTGAAAAATGCTTGTAAAACACAGAGGCCCTCTGTAACAAAGAATGCTCATTTCTGAAGTTGCTCATATGCTGTCCATACATTCTCACTTACTGGAATGCCTTCTCTCCACTCATGTGGTTCAAACGATGTGACGCCAACAGAGTCATCCTATATTCCAGTAACTAATTAGCTTTGATGTTATGGATCTTGGGGTTCGGGCAGATTGTGTTAAAGTCTTGTCCACTGTTATAGATATACACATAAAGTAATAATGATAATCTGCTGCACATTGTGATACCCACCCCCCCACAGAAAGTGTTGTGTCAGCTTGCTACAGAGGACGACGATGCTGCAGCGCAGGCGGTAATGAAGAATATGGGTGTCCCACCTGAAGAATACTATCTCAAAGTCCTGAGAAAGGTATTGATCCTTTATTGCTGTTTGCCTGATTTTATCCTGTTTTGACACATACTGTATGTTTATGTTCGATAAATATGCAAAATGGGCTCTTTCGTGCATTTCAGAAGGTGGCACTGCTGCAAGAAAACATTGGGAAGAGCTGTAGTTCTCTGGGTGACATTAATCAAAGGTACAAAAATGCAATTTCACAACATTTTACGTCTTCATATTGCTTCTTCTGTCCAATAAACAAGCCAACACCAGAAGACTTACAGAAGACATTTACTATCATATAGGAGGAGAAAAGCGGCCAATCCTCGCAGAAGCTCAACCTAACTCAGCAATGTAAACATTTGTAGATTATCAAATTGTTGCCAATTACTTTTCTTTTGATAGACTAGTTGATTATTGACTTATTATTGCAGCTGTATTTACAATACTGTACAACAGAGTAAAGCAAACCATCATATAAATAAAGCTGGGACCTGGACATTTTTTGGGTTATTTTTTGAAAACTTTCCCTAAAATGAATCATCTGTCAAAATAGTTGCTGCTTAATTGACCAATTGTTGCAGCTGCCGTACAGTCTCGCCTCCTCAATAGATTAAATCTTCCCTGTCATGATATAGTTAGCATGCAGCGTGGTGTAATGTTTTGAATCAGAACCTAAAAATCTTCGGGGTGACTGAAAAGAAGTTCCTGATAATAAAGAATTTTCTATATGACTCTTCGCAGGTGTTCATGTGACAGCATTCTGGCCACATCAGAGGCTTGCGTCCCCCTGGTTACTTGTCCCGAGGCTGCTCCTCTTATTGGTGCTCTGCTGCAGCAGCCGGTGACTTGTGTCAGGGCAGCACTTAGTGAAGACTTCCTGGATGCTCTGAGCTCTGCCTACCTCAGGTATAGTGAGGGGACATATGAGTGCTGACTTCCTGTTGTGGGTTGTGACATATGTTTCCAAAACCTGTATTGATTGAGTTATGACCAAACACATAATAATATTTGTTTCTGTTCCTTTTTTCCAGCCAGTGCTCGTCTTTGGAGGAGCAGACAGTAATCTCTCTGTGGTATCATAACCTGTCCAGCCTGGAGGAGGCAGTGCTCAGTCAGCTGGAGGATGTTGTCACCAACAAAGGGTCGACACCACAGAGGCTAGAGGAGCAACTGGCACAGTCACTGCTGGTGGGTAGTTTAATGTTATGTGGCAAAAACACAACTTAGAAATCAGATTTGCCAAAAATATGAATTCAGTTCTTGTTCTTGTTCTTGTTATCAACTGAACACTGAACTGATTCCCAATATACAACTTACAATATGTCATTATTGATGTATTTGCTCATTTAGTTAGTTATGTGTTTGAAATGTCAGGAAAAGGTTGAAAACATGCCCATCACCATTCCTCTGAGCTCAAGGTCTTCAAATTGCTTGTTTTGTCAAGTCAACAGTCCAAAACTGAAGGATATTTAGTTTACAGTAATAATAAACATAACACAAGACTAAATATTCAGAAAATGGAGGCTGTGATCTTTGGTATTTTTGCTTGTATAAAAAAAGGCTGAAACAAATAATGAATTATTAAAATGGTTGCAGATTAACTTATTAACTAAAAATGATCAACTAGTCAATTTACGGAATGATAATTTAGGTTCTAGTTTAGATTAAAAGTTACAAGTTATGTCTTGCCAGTGTGCAGTGAAACACATGGTTTACATCTCATATATTTTACCTCATTTATCTCCACCAACAACTATTCTGGCAGCATCTTCATGGGGAGGAAGAAAGAAGGCCAAAACATACTGCACTGTGTTTAGAGAACTGACATTCTGATCAGATCATAAAAGAGCATCTAAAGCACATGAAAAATATCTGACGTCCACCTGTGGTGGTGTTGAGTGACTAATGATGGCCCCGTTTTATTCCTAAAAGAGGGAAATGTTGAGAGTCTTGTACCATTGTACTGTGTTTTTTTTTCTGATACTTCACTGCTGTATGAATTGGCAACATTTCATTCAATTGATTAACTGGTGACATATTCCTGCTGTTAAATGGGTTTGTTATGTACAAAGTTTGACTCATCTGCCCTGAATTATAAAGCCGCACATGAAGAAATCGCTGCGCACTCCATATGTGTTTAGCTCCACTTTTGAAATGCTCCGTAGTTTGAATATAAGGCTGTCAGATTTTATTATGAGGTATGGAGTTGTAATGTTTTCATATGCATAGTTCTTGGATGCGATCCATGGCTTTTTTTTTTTTTTTTTTTTTGGTGGATCTTTATTGACTGTTATTGCCTGGCCAACTCACACCATTTGGCTTTGCACTGCATGCGTCTCACATCATTTGGCTAGCTCTAAACTCCATCTCACATCATTTGGCTTGTGCTACACAGCCTTTACTGTGCTGGGTAAGTACTGAACTCTGTGTCGCTTGAGTCCCTGGCCAGTCCTCACTTCATTTAACCAAAGATCATGCCCCGTTCAAAAGTCAGACGTGATTTTTGAATTATGATTAATAGATTGCTATGACTATTTATTGAAGATGATGTCCTCATTACTACAATGCAATCAGAAAATACCAGCAGTGATTTGTGGCTTTTTATTTTATTGCACAATAACTTAGAGCAAGTCAAACAGAATAGTGCAGCTATGGTCAGAGGCAACTGGAGCTGCAACAATTAATTGATTGATTGTCCACATTTATATTTATTGCCAACTATTTTGATATTTAAACTGGCAATAGACATGTTTCTGTTTCAACATATACTTATAAATAAATGTTAACTGTTCAGTGTAAAGGATATAGAATACTGAAACCAAAAAGGTAAACATTCTCTGATTACAGTTTTCTTGAATGTGAATATTATCTGGTTTCGTTACACAGAACCCTCAGTATCTTTAGATTGTCTTCTTGGGTCCTTGGGTCAATTTTATTCATTTTATTAATTCATTTTCCTAAGGTCACAGACCAAAAAATAGATAGAATATTCAAGAAAATATGGTAACTGAGAGATGAATCAACACTGAAAATGATTGTTAGTTGCAGCCTTAGACAAAGTGTTGCAGCTGTGAGAAGCAAAGATGTCAGTTTGTTTCTGAAACAAGGCGATTCAAGAAAACTCTGAAATTCGATGCAACAATGTCTCCCACAATGTAAAGAGTAATTATTCACTAGTAGTCGTGTGTTAGAAATAGCGAGGAGTAGATTAATCCATGTAGACGTTTTTCTGCAAATTGCTTGTGCCAAATGGTCTTGCCTAGCAACACAATACCTGTTTACCAAGGTTAACTGATTGCTTTGCTTTTGGAAGCTATGAATGTCAGCACAACAAGAATTCACCTGCCTTGCACTAATTTCGGTGAAGTTTGTCAGTTGTGTCACCCCTGTTTTCTCGGAGTGATGGTCCGCTTGAGCCGTGTACATAACAGGATAGAAATCCACACTTTTTCAGTTCCGGAACTGTTCTTGAAAATTAAGACTGCATTTGCTTCTGTCATCTTGAGTTTGTAGGAGCTGCTACGTTGGAAAGAGTAGTTCTATAAACAAATTGATCAAACTCAATATGTCTGTGTGTGTTTTGAGAGTGTACCAGAGAATTACGCTTAACTTCTCTGTCCAGCCAATCATCCATCTCTGATAGACCTCCGTTTTTATCACCTGGCTAGTTCACACACACATGTATGCATGAAAACCCTGACACACATATGCCTCCAGTCGCCGTGCTTTGTTTATGATATTGCATCTGGTATAGCGTGTCCGTCGTTAAGAGGGTGGGAGACATACGTTTAGGTTTCACTTAGCCTTCAGGTTGTTTGGATGTCAGATGTGCGTTTCGCATGTGTGTTAAGTCTGTTGGCGTACACGTGTGCAAGAGCAAAAAAAATAAATAAAATCTAAAGGCGTCTGAGCCGACTGGCTTTTCTCTATCCTCGCCTTGCTTTCACTCGCTTGTTTAAACTGCAATCAAAAATGGGAAACATGAAATTAGGCCCACATTCCTCGTTTTGGCTCGTCCCACCCCCCTGTGATCCAGTGAGAGACACAGGCCCAATAACAATAAACACTCACTTCCTGGGCCTTACTGCCAAAAACAGGATGTTTGTTGTGTGCTGTAATTGACCCTCCTTGAAGTGTTAGTGGTAAGGTATGGAGGAGGACGTTCAAAAAAAAAAAAAAAAAAAAAAATCCATCTGTTTTCACTAGGGGGAACCACGACAGTTCGCACACATGCCTGCACGGCATGTAATCCACATACGCAGAATCGCACTGACATACATAAACAAGCAACTACATTTAAAGAATGTTTTGCTTGATTTAATGCTGTTTTCTGACCTGAGAAGGCACAAAAGAAACTGACATGTCAAAACTGAGGTCGAAACACTTGATTTGAATGATGGAACACTGTAATGACATCATGTAAACGCTAGGTGGGGCTGTTTGTTCTTACTGGCCTCACCAAGACTGAGTGATCTCTTATTATGGCAGTTTTTCAGTTTTACTGTCATGTCATTGTCCGTAACCTGGGGTCACAGGGTGTTGCTGCTGGAGCCAATCCCAGCCTTGTCTCAGGGCGAGGGCAGGGTACTCCCTGGACAAGTCGCCAGCTCATCGCAGGGCCCTCACTGATGAGCAATCCCGGAGGCGGGATTTGAACTAGCAATCTTTCGATCACTAGTCGACCTGCTCTACACCGCTGAGCTACAGCCGCCCCTCAGTTTTACTGAACCAGTTTATAGGTCAAAGGTATATATTAGTCTTCAAGTATTATAATCATTGTAAATAACAGAAATGGCAGGTTTTTAATGGGTTTTGAGTAAATTCAATAAATCAAAAAGCTTGCTAATAACTTATCCTGGCCCTCTTTTTAGTCTCTATTGTATCACTGCAGGATTAAATGCTGTTAAACAGACTACATGTTCCCCCCATAGTGAAGCATATGTCCCTATATAAGAGTGTGTGGGGGCGTGAGAGGGAGAATAATTAGGGACTAGAAGAAATGTAAACATGGAGAGGGAGGCAGACATGAGTAGTACAGCTGTTAAATGTTTGCGCTGGGGCGTTTTAGAATGTGTTAAATCTAAAACACATGATGAGTGTGCATTAGGCAGGGATGAGAGAGTAAGCGAGTGTGGGTGTGTGAGGGAAGGCCTGACAGAGTGGTGAACTGGGTGGTTAGTGGGGAGAGAGTGAGAACAGGGAGGAATCGAGGTGGCTTGGAGGATTGTAGACGATGCAACAGCGACACCCAGTGGTCAGTGTTAACATGCAGGTTTACACCCATGTATTCTTTAATTTGTTCTAATGGAATATGATCGTAGCATCTATGGAGCAGCATGAATTTACAGACACTGTTTTTGTGTGTTTCAGCCTAAAGCCTGTGCTCAGCACTGCTCCATATTCCTGGTTGTGAAAGACATCTTCAGGTGAGACCTCGTGTGTCATGTACGAGTGCCGTGTTTTGGTTGTTATATGTTATGTTATGTTTTGACCACCCGATGTGTGTATTTCTGCAAGAGTGCATGATTACGTCAGCGCCTGTGTGTCTGACAGGTCCATCCTCAAGCAAGCTGAAGGGGTCGAGCCTGTGAAGCATCTTATCCAAACATTTACAAGCTGTTTCCTCAGAGAGCTGGCGCTGCTGCAGAATCAGGTAGGCCTCATATTTTCAACAACGGATATAAATATTTGATACATCAAGAACTGAACAAAGATTTATTTCCATTATCAATTCATTTTAAATTGTATACATTATCAATTAATATATATATAATATATGCTTATTGAGGGCGTTTTTAAGGGCATTATTAGGAACACGGTAAAGAAGACATGTTGTTGGTTTTCTTCAGAGGCCACTGGGTTTGAATACCTGTTCTATTACTCCTCTGTTTTATTGCGGATGTTTGTGTACCAATGTTTTATATGTTGCATTTTATTTTGCTGTGGTTTTGTATGGCTGCTACTTTGGCCAGATCTGTCTTGTTAAGGAGATCTTGAGCTCCATGGGACTTCTTGTTAAAGTAAAGGTGAAATAAGAAATAAATGCATAAAATAGATTCAAAAAATTACTTGTTTTATTTGACCTTCAGTCCAGAACCCAAACATACTAAGTAAAATAAGGAGAAGCAACGTATGAACAACTGTTGTTGGCCATCAGAATCGCTGCCTTTGACTTTTGAGTCTATTTATTCAACAATCAACTGAACTTTGCAGCTCGCTTGTTTTTTTAAATTAAGTCAGTTACACGACTGTCCACGTACTCCTTTTTTTATGTGCAAAAAAGCAGAGATTTTATAGACGATATCAAAAATTAAAGTCAGTGATACTATAAACCGCAGAGACAGCTGTTCTCATCCAGACGCTGTAGTTTTAATGGTATTAATAATCACTTTTGTAAATGGAGGAGTTTAAACACATCCCTCTTTAGACCTTCACCTGCTGTAACACATTCTACAACAAGTTAGTTTACCAAAGATGTCCGTTTACTCTTGCCCACCATTATTGCTAGAAATAAAAGGAGGATTACCTTAATGATTCAAGCTTAGACACGCGCACAGGGAGATCAACAATTACCTCTCGTCTGCGGGCAGGTTCACTTAACATTTGATAAATTTTCCACATTGTTATCTCTTGATCTCCAGCCGGGAGCTAGCTGCTCACTTACTACACACTACAAACACCTCTGCCTTGTCGACACTAGAGACAAATAGCTTTTAAATCATTCATTTGCAGGTGATAAGTTCGTACGAAACACCTGCAATGTGTGGAAACCACTGTGAGCTATTAACACTGATATGTTGCCATGTGCTTTACAACTTTTGTAAAAACGAAATTTTGTCTCCGACATGCGTCCTGTGTGGCTCTAAGGACTAATCTGGCACTCGCATGACCAACATTACTGCCAAAAAGCCAGAAAACAGACGTGTCACGTCCTAGATGTAATGTATCACCTGCTACAGCATTTTGTGAATGTGGCTTTACTCTTTTTCTCCTCTGTTAACCAGTAGATGGCAGTGCTACAGTGTGTTTACAGTGCACTCAGATTTAATGGCTGTAGTCACACTGCACTAAACGCTACCTATTACATGCTACATTAGACATTAGCACCCACTGTATCACCGTTACACAGCCTCCCATTCAAAATGTAATTTTTCAGGCTTTCAGCACACAGTGATATATGAGTTCAGAGTAAGTATGATTTACATCTGTGGAGCTCGGGAAAAAATGTGTGATTTGTGTTGTTTCAGACGAGCATCTCTTTGAAGGCCTTGTTCCCAGAGTCACCTCAGAGTCTGCTGCTTCCTCTCTTGACCCTGCCGTCAGGTCAGTGTGTACATATACGCTCATCTGTGTGTGTTAGTGTTTCTGTGCGTGTGTGTGCTTCTGAATATTTCACTCTGACACAATGCACAAAACCCTGTATTGTAAGAAAAAGTCTGTTCAGGTATTCTTTAACTGAGTGTCAACAGAGTTTTCCTGCTGCAGAATGAATGGGCTCCTGTGTGTCTTGTTCGTGCTAATCAATTATAGTTATTTAACAACTGTGTTAAGTGTTTAACGTTAAATATAAAAGTCGTCGCACTGTGGACCAGAATTTTTAGCTTCTTAAATCTTTCGCTTGAGATTCTCTCTCTTTTTTTTGTGAATAACTGAAACCACTGATCATCTTACACAAGCACAATATGACACCTGTTTATTCTTCTCACTAAGAAGAGTCTATGCATACTGTATAACCTACACTGAATATGTATTACCGATGATTATGTATGGGAATCTTTACTGTTGAATGGAGGCACAGGAGGTGAGTGAAGGGGCACAGCGGTGCGCTGCTTATCAGTGTGTGCCCAGACTGGCCCGTAGGCAGGAATGATTTACATGAATGGGGCCATTTAGGGACACACTGGAGCCCAGCCAGACCTCCGAGTTAATTATTACTGTGTGTGTGTGTGTGTGTGTGTGTGTGTGTGTGTGTGTGTGTGTGTGTGTGTGTGCGTGTGCATGCGTGCGCGTGTGTGTGGTGAAGGGCAATTTTTCACCCCAGACTGAATTGAAATGTTACTGTGAAAAGTAGAGGATTTGAGGTTTTATCATGATTTGTGCTCCCTCTGAAAAAGTAATAAATTAAGACCTTGCATTGCATTGTTAAAACACAGCCTGAGGGGGAAAAACCTGGATCAAGATATCAAGCATGTGAAATATTTGTTAGCGTTTGTTTGTCAATTCAAAGTGTCAGTTCTGTGGGGGTTTTAGTGCAGCATTTGATCTGTGGTAGCAGAAAGTTGTTTTTGACAGAACAATGTGGCGTGTGACGAACACCACTCTGGAACTTTAAGCAGTTAAAAATAATAGCTGGAAAACAGGAAAAAAGTAATTGCAAGTGCTCGCAGTAGATGATCCAGTCCTGCTTGGAAAATACGTGTGCCTGATGTTTGGAAAGTTGTGCAAAATTGTGCTTCTGTTCCCCTCCAGACTAGGGCTCTACTAATATGGCTTTTTCAGGGCCAATACCAATGCAGTTTTTAGAAAGAAAGAAGACTAAAAACCTCTTTTTGGAACTAATATTCATTTGCATTTAAAAAGGAAAATCTGAGTGTCCAAATTTAGAACAATGATAGAAAAAGTGCAATTCATTCAAGTACTGTTCTTAGGTAGAATTTTAAGATAGTATTTTTATTCACTGCCATGTTTTACTTCCACTCCACTACAGTTATTTACCAACTTTAGTCACAAAATACTTTAGTTAGATCGAGGTTAT
The DNA here is from genome assembly GCF_904848185.1 of Acanthopagrus latus. Lineage (NCBI taxonomy): Eukaryota > Metazoa > Chordata > Actinopteri > Spariformes > Sparidae > Acanthopagrus > Acanthopagrus latus. Next base: position 23,808,896 of record NC_051043.1, read on the forward strand.
TCATTGTTAATCGGCTGATAATTGTGACATGTTACCAATATTGTTGAGAGGATGCTGCATCAGAGCCAAAGTAAGACATTTTTGAATTGGTTTATTTTATCAGCAATGTGACAGAAAAACACAGTTACTGATAATCGGAAAGATCATGAATTTCGGCCCTGATAACCAGTAGTTGATAATTGGTCTACTCTGGACAGCTGTTCACTTCTTGTGTGTCCTTTATTGGAATTATTTTGCATTTTAACATTAGAATAGTTTGGCATTTTGGGAAAACATGCTTACTGGCTTTCTTGCTGAGAGTTATATGAGAAGACTCATTCCACTCTCATGTGTGGATAGTTGATATGAAAGCTTAGCTTAGCTGAGCTTTAAGACTAGAAACTTGAGGAAGCAGCTGGCCTGGTTCTCATCCAGAGGTATCAAAATCCATTTACCAGCACCTTTACAGCCTCTGTACCCTAATCCTGAGCCAAAAAATGATTCAGAAAAAAGCATTATGTTTTTTTAAATACAAAAATATATCTGATTTCATGATCGTAAATGAGTTTTATATTTTACATATTATATTCGCATTCACAAAACACCAGCAAATGAATTAATAATAATAATTGAAAAAAATGATTTGCAGTTGTAGCTTTATGAAAAACTACATGCTGGAACTGTTTATTGATGTAGTTCCCTTTATGTGGAACTATTCCTTTAAAATCAACTAGATAGCTGGTTTTGAATATTGTGAAAAATAACTGATAAGTATATGTGCAACAAGTTATCATTATTACTGTTATCTGTTCTTGCAGAGATGTCTCAGGAGGCCTGGAGACGTCACCTGAACTGGCTCAGTGGCTCATTACAGAGACTGACAGAGGAGGAAGAGGAGGGAGACGGAGACGGCAGCAGCAGCAGCAAGTAAGAGTGAGGAGGGCTTGCAGAGAGAATGTGTTAATGTGCCTGCTTCCACCACCTTACTGAATGCCTGTGTGGTGTTCCTATTTCCATTAGCTGCTGTTGAGGGGGTGGTTCGTCAGATATTTTCCCCTCGCATCACAGCAGAGAGGTCCTGGTGCACTGCGTGGCTCCTCCAAGCGCTCATTAGAAGCTATTAGCTTGGGAAAAGAGAGAGCTGTGGAGAAAACAAGTGTTGGAAAGCCTTAGAAGAGTGAGAAAAGGAGTGCAGAAGAAGACCCGGAGAAGCAGGGAGGAAGTGGACAGAGGAGATGATATCATGTCAGCATGAAACGGAGAAAGGCAGAGAGTGAGCTGCCTCGGTTAGATGGATTTAGAGAAAAAGCAGATAGAGGATGCAGATGAAAAGCAGAAAGCAGTTGATGACCAAGAGATGGAGACGGCTGACTTGATACCCTCCAGCTGCGGTTTTTAACAGGGCCCATTATCCCTACCACTGCTCCATTCTGGAGCTCCATGCAAAATTCCCAAAACATTGTTCCGAGCCAGCGGTGGGAAAGTAGTATGTTGTGTGTTGCTCCGAGCCGAGATGCAGCTGCCAGAGCCCTGCAGAGGGCTGCTGTTGTTCGTATTTAAGAGCCAAGGGGAAAGAGGGGAGATGAGGAAGAGAGGGTAATTTGAGAGATCCGTATCGCTCTTCTGACTTTGAGTCATAGTCTCGTTGTTGCAGCTCTGGTTTCTGCCTAAATTTCAGTCGATCACATAAGCTTGCCCACTTCTTTTCCACGTTTGAACGACAGATGAATGCTCAGTAGACACCCCAGTTTCTTTTAGGCCTTCAACTAATATTGATTTTATTGTTGTATGTTGTATGTCACAGAAAAGTGAAACATGCCTATCACAGCAGACACATCGGATGTCTTCAAATAACTTATTTTTTCTCCATCTTTACCACAATTAGAATCCCACATAGTACAAAAAATGTTTGCAAACCTTTTTTCTCCTTCATAGTTGTTCATTTCAGCACAGGACAAAAGCATCCAGAAACAAAGGACCGAGACATATTTGCTGTATTTGCATAAAAAACTTGAAAGGCCAATCCATTGTTACATTGACAAGACGTCTCAGCTGCAGTCACACACTCCCTTTTTGCTATCCCACTTTCGCTGCTCTGCCATCCCTCGCTTGTTTCTCGCAGGACTGCCTCCCACATTTTTTGCTGTGATGAGCAAACGCAATGTTAAGTTATTATAAATGTCAACAGGCCGGAGGAGGTGGCATTAGATAGAAGAAAAGTCATCTAGATTCAGGTTAGATTTTGTAGCTAGAGATGTCATTTCATTCTTAAAAAAGAAAAAAAAAGCATAAAACTGATGCTCATCACTTTTTATAAAGGATTTTTTTTTTTTATGGGATGAATGTTACCAGCTGAAAGAGCCAATCACAGCTGCTCCTCAATGGGATGTCACATCTGGGAACAAATGATGAGATTAAAGTCTGATTCTGAATCAGATCTGTATAGAGGCTTTGTCTGTCTCTGATCATCCATTGTTCCTGTCACTAGGGGGGGGCGGGACTAGTATTACTGGCAGCCACTCAGAGTCATGGCTCATTAATAAAGCTCTTACGATGTAAATGACCCCAGACAGCCTGTTCTCAGAGGGTTTGTGTGGCGCCCTAGAAACCAAATTGTTTAAAAAAAACTTTGGCGCAAAAACATCATAGAACAGTAGTCATTTCAATTACTTTTCTGCTATATTGTGACTTTTTTTTTATTGTTTGGACAACTTGAGTGGGAATTATTGGTAGTTTGGGGCTGGAATTGAAGAAGGAGAAAGTTGTACATATTCACACACATTCCTTGGAAAAAGTGAGGCTGGGATGGGTGAGGTGCCAGGAACTAAATCAGACCACCCTTGGCACTGTGAGCCTTATAGACTGGAGAAGCTGGGAACAAACTGAGATTTTCAGCCACATGTTTACATGTGACTGACATTTTACAACTAATCATTCTAGAGACCAAGTTTTGAAAGAGTTTGGGAGCTATGTAAAAATGAAAAATAACCCTTTCCCTCATTAATTTTATCGATTTTTGAAAATATGTGCTTGTTCTGTATGTGATGCCAGCAACACATTTCAAACAAGTTGGCACACGTGTGAAAAAGAGTTGTCTAATGCTCGAAGAACACCTGTTTGGAACATTCTACAGGTAAACAGGCTGACTGGGAACAAGTGTTAATTAGATGGGTCATGGAAGGGGCATCCTCCAGAGGCTCAGCTTTGGCAGCTAATAAGCATTCTTCCTCTTACTCCTCCTGTCCTGTAGGAGGCATCACACAGTGTTTGAGGCCTGGTTCCTGCTGGTTCAGTGTGGCCACTGGGTGCAGGTGGCTGTCCAGCTGCTAGTGACATCAGAGCCTGAGGACTGTGGGCCCCTCCTGTGGCTGCTGACCTTCTACCACCACCCCACCAATCGGTGGCACCACAGAGAACTGCAGCTGGTGAGAATTTCTGCAAAATTGAAATATTTCTATTTATCGAGTTTTTTCCCTTCTCGTTTCTTTTTTCTAGCCATGTTAGCAGTATGGCTCTAGAGATGGAGGTGTTGGTCGGCCAGTTCACAACTTTTTTTTTTTTCTTAACAGAAATATCTCAACAATGATTGGTTGGATTGATCCCTGTAACTTCAGTGATTGCCAAAGTTTTCCAAATACACAACTAATGACGCTCAACTGCTCCAGTTGTACTTTGTGTAACAGCACTTTGTGTGACGACACTTGATGGCAAAAGTTAGAATGATAACGAAGATAAATATTCCTGCTAAACATGTTAGCATTGTCAGTGCATGGTGATGTTAGCACGTAGCTCACAGCACCACTCCTCCCTCTCTCACAGAGCTGCTGTCATGGCTGAAGAATCAAGGTTTTGTTACTTGGTAGCCATTTAATTTTGAAATCTATTTTTACATTTGAATCATGTTCTGTCTCACCACATACTGTTACTGCTCTGCTCTTTTATCACTGCTAAATGGTAAACAACAGCACTGTACCGAAGTTTAGGAGAAGGAGATAGTGTGGATATCATAACTCAACAACATAACAACATGAGTGGCCTTTTTTCTTCTTCTTCTTCTTCTTCTTCTTTTGGCAGGTGAGTTGTCATTTAAAGCCATAGAACAAATACAGAGAAAAAGGAATAACACATTAAAGAATGAATTATGGATGAACCCAGTCCGAGAGTGAGAGAATGAGACAGTGGCGAGGAGAGAGGGAGAGAGAGATACAGATGAGAGAGGGGAGCCGGGTGAAAAGGGTGATGTAGTATTGATTTTTCAGTGAGTGTCTGGCCAGCTGGCCTGAGTTTCATCTCTCTGTCTCCTGTTTGTCCGCCTCCTCTCATAACCCTGGGAGACTCGCTGTCGTCGCCGCCATCTCTCTCCCATTACGACTCTACGTTTGACTCATGGGGTTATCTTTCCTCATCATTTGTGAATTACTATAAAATCTATTGATTTGTATTTGCAGGAAAGATACTTAAAGCGAAGCTTCTTGTTTCCAGTGTGGTCTATAAATAAAGTAAGCTGACCTTAAACCTGTCATGTGACCCATATTTCTAGATGCACGCCAAAGAAGCTTGGGACCACCTACACTCATTTTTCTTGATCTCAGCTCGTCCTCTTCCTGTTGACTGCCTCCAATCACTGGTCTTTCTGCTTTCGTCAACACAACCTCAGCAACCGTCACCGTCTCCATTATTGATCCTCGACCTCTTAGTCAACTTTGCTGTTTTCTCCCAACACTCGTTGAGTGCATCAACGCAGATTTTACAGGCGGTGAGGAAATTATCTGTTTTCTTTACCCTGGAAAATCTGTTGGACTCTGTTGTTTCGACAGTCCTGCAGCATGAGTCTTCCTGCATTTTTGTTCTGCTATGAAAAATAAATATTTGAGACTGGAAGGTAATTTTTGACCTTGGAAATGACAATTGACAAAACACTCTCAGCACTAGTAGCCTTTAGTATAAATATAAATATTTTAGGTCTATGTTGTACACAAAAGGTTCCATTAAAGTGCAAACAGAGAACCTTAAGGGATGTAGTGATGGTGCTGATGTGATGAGTGTTGTTTCAGCTATTAGTCAAACCCGAAGATTGTAGCCAAGAATGAGAAGTTATAGCTTCTGAAAAACAGTGAAATTTAAGGACCATGGCATAAACAGGAACATGCCCTAATTCCTAATATTGGACACCTTATCGGGTGTCATCTGTTACAAATACCATAAGTAATGTCGTGTTTCTTGTTAAAATAATGCCCTTCCAGAAACCAATTTTGTTTCACTGCCCTGTTACGAGCAATAGCCCTATCTTTTTTGTCTTTGTGTGTGTGTGTGTGTGTGTGTGTGTGTCAGTCCAGGTGGTGGATCAGTCTGGTCTGGTTGATGAAGCAGCGTGTGTTCTCAGCTCACTGCGGCCCCGACTAAACGAAGGAAGCCGCTCATCAGACGACTGTAACAGAGTTCATCTCAGGATCAAGGCACTTCAAAACACACTTGTGCATTCGGTATAGAGACCTGCTGAGAGTACACGCACTCTAAAAACAGGTGGGAGTGCATACCCACACACACATTAATGCATATCATCACACCGTAGCAGAGAGTTCATCCTCGGCTCAGGGTTTTTTTCAGGGCACCTTTGCAGAATGACAAATAGCCACGCTTTTGTGTCGACATGCTGCGGTACAATGACAGGAGTGTGTCAAAACAGCCCGACGAGGACAGATTATGTGGAGAGGCTACAATTATATACGCACACACTCGCATAACACAGCTACAAGGCCCACAAGGACACTTGAGCAGTGACAGATCACACAGAAAAGAAGCAGCAGCTCGTACAACATGTCCGAGTCCTCCCACTCATATAATTGTGTGACAATATAAATCCTTCACACTACACGGGCTGACTGAAAGACGTTAAGGTTTGGAGGACGGGACGAGCGTACGCCAGTTATCTCTGCATATTTATTATTCGTGGTAAAATGTGTTTATATGAGAGACATATTCTTGCAGCACTGTGTATATTATACATGTAAATCCTTAAATGTAATGTCAGTTCTTCCTCTGTGAACATTTTCTATTGCCTATTATTTATGAAAAGGAAATGACTTCTGTGTTTTATCCATGATCTTAAGCGTAGACATTTAAATTTGAGAATACTGTGCTGATGCTCCTACATGACGAGTAGTTGACTGCTGCTGGGGCTGGACAGAGATGTGAACAAATGCACATGTATATGTATATCTACCCTTTTATTATGTCTTGGAAAAATTAAAAAAAGAAAATGCTTGGCCTAATTTATCTTTTGTTTTGAATTTGCTACATGATGCGCTTGTTATTATTTAATGTGATTATCACAAAATCCAACTTCAAAAACTTTAAAGAATAAATCCATGATTCAGATTCAGAATAATCTTTAAAGTGTTAAAAAAAAAATTAAAAAAAAAAGATCTTCACCTGTCTAACCTCTGAGAGGGAACATTGTAATGTAGCACCACATCATCGGCTGTCTGTAGGAACATTTCTAATACAGAAACTTAACATCCAATTTTCCTCACTGGATTTGTGAAAGAAAAAAAATATTACTTGGAATCCACTCAACATTTTTTTATGAATACATTACACAGATGATGTTTAATTCAGTAATACAGATGTCTTTGAAATGACAATCTGGCTGTGATATTTGTACCTTAGTTGCATATAAATTCAGTATAAAAGGCATGAGGGACTGACTGATGTTCAGGTTTAACTCCTTCAGTGAAGGATTAAGTTTAAAGAAAAGTCTCGCATTTATGTAAGGAAAACATCATTTTATTTTAATGTCAACATATCAAAGAGTTTTTACACAGATAAACAACATTATTCACCAAGGTTGCTCTGAAAGTTGTCTGTTGTATATTTTCCAGTGTTGACAGGCCAGAATAAAGTCATTTGTTACGTGTTGAAACATGACCTGAAGGTATTTCCAGTCTAAACTTTTAAGAACCATATCGTGGCTTCAGACTAAACAGACATGAACTCACACCTCCGCAGCCACACATGTACAGCAGACTAACTTAAACACAGCAGCTCCAGATCTGAAACGTGACTGTCACTCTCCGTGACATACCTCTTTTACAATGGGTGAAATCATGTCATTTTTCTCTCTTACCACAACAATAATTGCATTTCACAACAACATTGCATTTCACTAGGAACAGCTGGAATCATTATTGGTTCACACACATCAGCTGTTTCTCTAGACTTGAATGAACGGAACTGCTGTGCTCTAAAACTTGCCAGCTGGCCTTGGCTGTAGAGTAAGAGCACAGCCTTCTGGTGTTCACACTGCTGAGCGATTCTGCAGCGTCCCTGCTGCTACAGAGGAAGAGGAGGTGAGCGCTGGACCTCCGTACGCCCCCAGGTGCCAAACTGCTGTTGTCTCCATCTATGGTCAGCAGCCTGGAAGAGGAAGATATGTGCGGATTAGTGCATTTGGAAGACGCCTACATTATCATCTGGCTGAACTGTTGGTATCCACCTGACACCAAGACAAAAACTGAATACAGCGTGTGTTAAGTTCAGACAGATAATCCACATCAGCCGAAGAACCAGACACAATCTTTTTTTTTTTTGTTGCCACGAAAGGTTAAAACCTCTATACCAGCATAGTTTTTGATGTGCATCTCTTTTAGTTTGGTTAGTGAAGACCATCAGGACCTTTACATTGCAAAATTGTGAAATGAACCTCAGTAGTATCCCCTGGTGGACAAAACTGTTGTATGTATCTGTTGCAGGGGAAGGATGAGCCAGCTGAGACCAGCGCCAGCGTGTCGTGGTTGGGTGGTGAGCGGCCTGAACTCCTGTTCCTGCTGAACTGAGCCAGTGGTTCTGTAGGACTGATTATCAGCTCAGTAGGCACAGGAAGCCAAGCCCAAATCCCTCTTTCTCATGAAGCGCTGGCTGGCTATGAACACGCTTCTTTCATCTTGTGCTTGCAGTGTTTGTTGAAAGCAACTCAGGCTGCGTGTCAGGCAGCGTTCCGCTTTACCACACTGTTGTCGGTTCTTGTAAACTGTTCAGCTGGTTGGATCGCACTAACTGACAGACGAGGAGTTGCACTGGTAGAAACCTCTCCACTGTGACGTCAGAGAGACCGCAGCTATCCAAAGTGATTGGTACAGTGTTGACATAAAATAAGGCCACGAGGCTATTTAAAGAGTCCGATCATAAAAGTCCAACTATAAATCCATCACAAATCATGTCCCCGCACCTCCTGTGTGGAGCACGCATACACACACTAAAATTGAACACGTTTCCAACATATTATTTGAAACTGCAAGTACACAGAGCATTAAAGAGACACTCATTCAAGTTTAGTCATGTAAAGAGAAGAAAATGTGGGCGGTGTGGGCAGAATAAGTATATTTTATACAATGTTGCTTTGTCCTTTGATGTGCAGAGCGCCATTTCCCTCCCATTAGACTGTAATAAATCACCTTTTAGATACGCGCTCTGATGGCAATTCCTCTCTTTTACAGGCCTTTGATGGTCATTACTCTTTTAACAGGCCCTAAATATAGGTCTAAAAATGGCAGGCTCCACATGGCCCTCATTTCTAATTCACACATCTGTCCTCGTTTAGTCGCCATTTTGTCGTCGTGAATATAGAGCGCTATAATACCTCCTCGCAGCTCGTGTTCTGATTTTTGCCAAAAAAAGACTGACCGGGTTCTAAAATACATTTTCAGCCATCTGTCTCTGTTTTGATCAGGGAGCGACTGGTCCAGAACAGTATAGCTTTGCATTACAATTAGCCGGTGTTATACAGCAAGTTACTTTTGGTCAGTATTTTAAACTTTAAACAAGTTATTATTCTGGATGTAGTCGGCATTGATGAGAAACTTTGTTCAAAACGTCTATTTTTCTTGGGACATTTTAGACAGACTGAGAGTTATTGATCATTGACTTCACAGAAACCGTTGGCTGTTTGCATTGTTTTGTTTTGTGTTTGAAGCTCATCTCGACTCGATTTGGTTACACTGTGATGCTCGGAACAGAATGTGTGGTGTAACCCAGTCGAGAATTCCTGCGTTTGTAGTTATCAGTGGGTGTTTTACAGGATCGCGGCCTTTTGTTTCTCTCTATCTGAGACAGAATGATAAAAGCTATTCTGATGTAAATCCACAGTAGAAAACACTAAATTGTCTCAATAAATTAAAACTGACATCCCAAAAATGATGGAAATCTCCAAAATCTCTGCAAGATTTCCATCTTGGACGCCACAGTCTTGTTTTCTTTCACAGTGTGGAAATGTGTTGTGTGAGAATCTGCCTGCTTTATGGATCTCTGTATCTCCACTTCCTCGGGCTGAGATTAGATCTGAAATCAATACACATCAGCCAGGGATGCACGGATGGCACTTTTCACTGCCAAAGTGATTTGAAGTTTAAAACGTGAAGCACTTTAAGTGCTGAAGGGATGATTTTGAGTGCTGATTTGCTTTGAGCATGGTCAACCTTTTTCTCATGGAGCTACCCTGCTGTATCTAGGAAACGTTTGTGTTACAGGAACAGTTTGACGTTTGGGAAATATGTTTTCTTGGCTTGAGAGTAAAGAACATAACATCCTGTTGAACCACAACAGGCAAACAAAACAAAACATGTTTATTAATGAATGTAAGAAGTGCTTGTAGGCAGATTTGTTATCTATGGGAAGAGCAGGGCCAGCTGTTTACCCGTTTCCAGTCTGTATGCTTAGCTAAGATAAGCTAACCAGCTGCTGTCAGTATCTAGAGCTAGACTGATAAATGAGCCTGGCCGATATATATCTGATAGAACCTGCTTATAGCAAGTGTGTGTGTCTGCCAATAAGTAACAGGAAATTGCCGTATGGAAAAGCCAGGTTTGAGATCATTTAGATTTGCTCAGGATTTTGGTGGCAGTAAAAAAAAAATTAAGTGATCATATCATCACCTTTAAAACTTTGGCCAATTCCCGTTTTCTTTTTTTTTAAGAACTATGATTAACTGCATATACAAACATTTTTGTAATCCTTTTAATCGATAATTACATTTTATGTTCATAACAAAACACTGACTATCAGATAACTAATGAAAATAACAAGCTGTACTCTGTTTTAACAGCCTCTTGAGTTTGAGTCTGAGAGTTTTTTTGCACCTTCATAAGCATATATACTGTGTTTACCGGTTTATTGGGGACTCTTATTTTGAAAGGATGAAAACAGAAGGAGTCTGGCTGGTAACGTGCTGTAAATAAGATGTGAGGGGAATAAAAAGCTTGCTGCTCTGGTTCAGTAAAGGTGCAATCCATAACCTTGGCTAAAGTGTTTTACTTTCCCCAAGGTGAAACACACGGACAACAAGAGGAGAGAAGGATGTAGCACGACTATAAATGATGGCTTAATGCAGTAAAGTCTCTCACTGACCTAAAAAATATTAAACAAGCTCTCATGTTTTGAGGTAAATGAAATAAAAATCTTATTTAGGGGAGGGCGAGGGGTGTTCAGTAAGTCGCATTCTGCAAATACACCACTAGATGCCTCTTAATCCTTCCTCAGACCTTTTAAGGAGGATGAACATCTATTTTTGGAAAGCTATAATTGTAAGTACAATTAGTACAATACTAACTGTAAACAGCATACTACAACAACATGTACGGAGCACATACTGCCGGAGCTAATGCAGCTATAAGACACAGCGAGCGCCTGCTGTAAGACGAGAAGGGAAACGTGCAAAACGGGACACGGATGATGATGAGGGCGATAATGGCCGCTGCTCCCGGATTGATGAAATATATGTCAGCAGCATTAGGCACGGCTTGGGTCTCCCCAGGCCTCATTAGTACTGGAACTGCCGAGTCTCTCTCCAGAGGTACTTGGCTCTCACCTTTGCAAGAACTACAGAGCACGCAACTGGCATCATCTACAGGATTATCTTTTTCTACTACGTAACTGCGCGGAGACAGAAAAAGAGGGTTGGAAGCGGAGGGCATGGGAGAAAGATGAAAGAAGGAAAGACAAAGCAGGAAGAGAGTAGCGCTGCGCTCATTAGCAACGTTGCGCGGTGTTTTGAATTCGTGAGGAGGTTTGTGCGTTTAATTCTTCTGAGTGAGAGGGTCTCGGCGGTAAAAAAAAGTTTTAAGTGGAGGAGATGAGGTGTATTTAAGACTGAGGTGACACCAAATTGAGGGAAAATGCAGGATGAAGATAAAGGGGAGGAAAAAAAGAGCGAAGTGAGATAAGAGAGAGAAGGGGAAGGTGAGGGAGGACGAAGACTGAAATGTATAAATACGCATTAGAGAATTGAAGCCGCACAAACACACACAGCCTCCACTGTACAAAAAAAAGGGGGGGAGAAGAAAAACTTCAAAGAACATTTCTTCTCTCGCTTTTCTTTCGCGCCGACTCATTCTCTTCCTTTGTTTGCTTGTCTGGTTCATGCTCTCCTCAGGTGCAGAACTTAGCCACTGTGAACAAAGAGGAAATCAATCACTGTTCACCAATCAGCTAAGCTCTGTGCCTGGCTGGAGAGAGGATACAATCCCTGTCTGTCAGGTCGACTGACACGTGCACCCCCACACATGCGCGCGCACACACACACTCTCACATCGAGACCCCTCTGGGCTCCCTCATCAGCCTCAATCCCTCAAACACAATCACTCTTAGATAATCATGTCTTCTTTAGTTTGAAGTTTCTGGGGGAGACGGAAGAGCGTGCATGTGTGTGTGTGTGTGTGTGTGTGTGTGTGTGTGTGCGTGTGTGTGTGGGGCTGTGGTTTCCATGGCAGCCGGCTGGGTCAAGGCTGTGTGGTAATCCCTGGCAATGTGATTTTATCATAAGTCACAAATCAGCACGCCAGGAACCCTCACAGCCCAGACATGAATGAACAAGATCTTCTTCTTTCCGTCTTTCTATTTTTCTCTTTTCCCCCTCCCCACCTTCTTCTTACCGTCCCTGAAGTCTAGCGCTAACCTGCAGGACCCAAGAAATGAAAAAGTCTCTAACTTTCTTTGTTCTTCATCCTTTTTAGCGCGGCCATGAAAGACGGGACCTGTAGATCCCGTCTCCCTCTCGCACTGTTTTCCTTGGTTACCCCTCTCCTCCTCTCCCATTCGCCACGCTCGGCTAACCCGGCGATATGCCCCTCATTAAGCGGATCAAGAGGGATTCCAGAGGCATGTACCGGGGGAAGAAAAGAACGAGGGAGTGAGCAGGGAGGCAGGGATCAAAAAAAAAAAAAGGACAGGGAGAGACCACCCTTCTGCTTTTTTAAAGGGTTGTGCTTTTTAGATTTAAACACACAGAGCAGAGAGCGCGCCTTGACAGACATGTTGTTTTCAGTTAAAACCCTCTCAGCCCGCCTCAGCCTAATCCCACTGTACTACGGGGTCCGTGTGTGAGGGTCTGCAAGGGTACGTGGAGGGCTGCTCTGCTTAAGGGGGAGAACACAAACTGAGCAGTAAAACACGAATCCGTCTCCCCACAGAGCGATATGAAAAAGCGGTGAAGAGGTTGGTTCATCCATCATTTTAATTGGAGAGAGATCTGGACCTGAGCTCGGTTGACCGGCGTGATGCATTGATGTTTACAGAGGCTCGGTATGGTTCAGTCCAAAGGGAAGCAATAGTAAAAGTTAGGATATTAATCTCTAAATGCTTCTTCTCTTCTTCTATTCTTTTAGGTGTCTTTGCGGCCCCATTTCGTTCCTCCTGTACTTGTGGTGGTGCTCCACAGGGAGATGTAGTGAGGGAGTGAAGGATGATGACAAAAGATCTGCGGGCACAGACAGATAGGCGCTATATACGTGTGTGTGTGTGTGTGTGTGTGTGTGTGTGTGTGTGTGTGTTTCAGGGAGATTTATCAGGACTGAGCCAGATGCCGAGCACTTGTCTAGAAAGCCTTTCACATCCTGTGCAAATGCATAAAGCTGTCCGCGTGTGCGTCTGAGGGTGTGCGTGTGTGTGTCTGAAGATAAAAGCCCGTCTTGTAGAGGCTCGGTCACGGCCTGAAAAGGGATTTAGCGCTGTAAGTCACTCAGGTTGATGGGGACAAGTGTTTAGCGGCACCTCTTGACGCAGCCCGTGTTGACCAAGGTCACAGACGTCTTGTTTGACCGGATCTTCACTGAGTTGGGGGGTCACAAGATAACAACACAGCTGGCTGATTTCAGAAGCTAATTGGACCTTGATCTTAAGGCTGAGGGTTAAGTCAACATGCTGGGTTGTAAGAACTAATACTTGCCACTGGCTCAATGGTCTCACCATCTCTAACATTGGAAGTAACTGTGCAGAAGGGATGGATGTTCCCTGGGGGAAATATTGAAGAAATATTCCTCCGGCTCTTCTAATATTAGTCGTTCCTAACACAGCTCTGTTTAAGACAACTGTGTGAATATGAACTGACTGATGTTAATCTTAAGCTAAATTTTTAACTCTACGTTGAAACTAACTTAAACATTATCACATTCAAACGACCTCTTAAATTTGTGGATTGTAAGACACAGTTTGGCCGATTTTGAATCTGTTGTCCCCAACCAGTTTCAACAATCATCAATTTTCTGAGAAAGTTGCAATAACTGTGGGTATTTTTTTAAATGGGAGATGTCTGGATTTGTGATTAAAAGAGAGCATGGCGGCATCAATCAAAGTTTGTCAATATCGTAATCAGAATCTGAATCATCATCAGGGAGAACCACCCCACAGACATACTGATTAGACAGAAATGCAGTCAGTTGCCTGTTTTAGCTTCTCAAATTTTAAATTGATCATTAGACTGAAAAATCAGCAGCCACACAGGCTTTATGAATCACATTTTTAAGGCTTTTTTGAGTGTTAAACCCTAAAAGGCAGACAAGGCATTAACAGTAGTCCATTATCAATGCTTTGGGTTAGAATTTGGGGACGAATACTGACCCAAAGCATCTGTATTTGACTACCTGGGAATGAAACTAAACAATCAATCATCCATCTTTCTCCAGTATCCCCTCCTGTACCTTTAAATAATAACAAAGGATGTTTCCTTCTTTAGTTTTGATTGTTGCATAGTTAGTCAAAAATATTTTCTAGGATCCAATTTTTCATGTGCTTTTTCATGTACTCGCCACGATTCCAGTTTGGGACCTTTAGCATACATTTGTAATCATCACTCCCTCACCGACTTCTCTTCACAAATCTATAGCATTCAATCCATAGCATACTACTGTGTTGTTTAAAATCTTTGAAGAATAGTTGGGATACTACAATGCAGCTGAACTACTGAGCCAAGATCTGTTTAATTGCCGGCTCATTATTCAAAGGTTAGTGTTGGTAATAGCAGGACTGTTATGAAAAGATCAGCAGCTTCAAAGAGACCCGTCTTCACTCCCCTCCTCCCTTCCGCTCTCCCTCTTCCTCCCTTTTCTTTCTGTTGAAACCATAAATTTCTCTCTTCCCTGCATTTAGTGTGAGACCAATAAACCCCTCACCGCTCTGAATTGTCAAAAAGCTCAGCAGCTGACACACACACACACACACCCAGTATAAAAATCACCCCACATTGAGCAGAGACGTGTCCCGAGCCCCACAGAAAACGCTCGCTGACCCGTTCTCTCCCTTTTTTCTCTCTCCCCTTTCTCGTTTGTTTGAGGAACACATTCCCGAATTCCTTCACTGACGAACACATCCTGATGGCGCTGCTGTGAAACCACGGAAAAGGCCCCATTCTGAGTCCACAAACACCCGCACACTCGCACACACACACACACACACACACACACACACACACTAACTGGGCTCAGGGAGGAATGTGAAGTATAGGTAGCCAAGTGACTCAAGTGTGTACTGTCTGCTAGTGCAGATGGAATCCGGATCAATTCAACACAAAGCTTTCCTTGTACGGTCGCCAGTTCAGACTAAAAGGTCAGGCATGAGATAGAAATATCATCTTTGATTTGTATAAATACTGAGGAGGAATTATAATATTGTTACATGATTAGATGATACAGAATATTTGAGAAATACTCTGAAATGTTTTGTCATACTGATATGTTTTTGGTTCTTCTCTCCAGAGTAGAATCCAACAGCCAGTTGAAAAGATTTTAAACTAAACTGAAGCAGCTGAACACCTACACAAATCTATTTTTACATCTTTGATCTGGCTTGTTAGCAGACCTGATGATGTCATTTCTACCCATTTTCAGTGCCACTGGGAGCAGGTAAAGTTATAATGAATTTTGCAAAGATTTCAGAAAGAACAAAAGAAGACTAAAATGTTTTCTTTTGATCCATTTTGCATCTGACACACAACATGGTCGGCACTCATTTTTCATTGATGAAATACTAAGAAAGAGACTTCACCTCCATCGTCACAGCACCATCTCCTCCACCACTCTGCGTGCCGATTGGTCCATTTCCTCCTGGACCAATGAGAGGCAGCGACAGGCCAGAGCCTGCTGCTCAGGATCCTCTTGAACCATCAGCTCCCCATACAGATACACACCCATGGCCTGGAACACACACAAACACACTCAATCAGACTTTTTTTTTAAACTTAAAAATTAACTTTACGAAAAGGCGTCTGTCTGATTAAATCAGAGTTCCGAAAAATGTTTGAAGATTTCGTTGTATTTACTTGGTCATGAACTAGAAAGTGTTCCACGTCTCCGTAAGCCTGACTGTATGCATGTTTGACCACCAGCTCACACCAGCGATGTCGCACCTGGAAGTCAAAAACAGAGGAAAAAATACAACAACTGTTAATGCAAAGAGAAAACACAAAGAGGTGGCCAGGTAGCCTTTTCAGACCGAAGTGTGTTGTTTATTTATGTTTTTATTAGACTTCTTGAATGTGGCGGACTAGCTGCTAACATATCTACCAATTTTAAAATAACGGCACTTGCCTGTATAAGTAACACAAGTGTTTGTGATCTAAGTTTATTTTGTTCATCCAAAGCAGACTGATCTGAACACATTAAAGCCTTAGCAACGTATACATATCCTGGTTACAGTGCAATTAGAGGGATAATACTAATAATAAAAACAATAAATAAATAATGTCATCAATTAGTTCTTCAAAAATCTGCCCTTGCAGACATTTTATTCTTTGCCAGTGAACTCACATTAATGTGATCAGATCTCCCTCAGTTGCAGTAACAAAAGACAAACAGCTCATCTGACAAGCCGAGAGACAAAGCCGCTCGTCTGACAATGAATAAATTCATCCAGAATCGGAGGATTAACAGACGTGAACTTTGTCTTAGAAAAGGAGGCCATCTCGATCTAAAGTTCATGTTTAAAAGTTCTATTTAATTCTTCTGTCTGTGTGTGTGTTCGGTGTGTTCAGTGTGTGTGTGTGTGTGAGTGTATTTTTACTGTATGTTTGCATGTGTGTGAGAGCTAATGCCTGGCCTTTCTCCCAGAGGATCAATAGGAGCTCTGTTGCCGAGGTTACAGGAGAGATCAGAGACTGGCTCTGTCCCCGCCTCAGCCATCATCCTT
The DNA here is from genome assembly GCF_904848185.1 of Acanthopagrus latus. Taxonomy (NCBI): domain Eukaryota; kingdom Metazoa; phylum Chordata; class Actinopteri; order Spariformes; family Sparidae; genus Acanthopagrus; species Acanthopagrus latus. The sequence continues at coordinate 23,825,324 of NC_051043.1, forward strand.
CATCATCCACTATGGGCGTGCACGTCCGCCCGTGCACGTGCGTCAATATACGCGGCACATGTGTACACGGATACGCTCTCGTGTAGGAGACAGACAGGAGCATGATAAAAGAGACAGAAGAGTGATAAAAAAGATCCAGATGAAAAATCTTTTAAAGCACTGTCACTTCTTTAAAGCCTGACAGTTTCACTTGGCTGCTTTTTTTTGTGGGTATTTCAATCTCCTCTATAACTATCTCCACACACTCAGGATGATAAACTAGTCCTCTGGAGAGTACAGTGACCAAGTGTGGGTTTTTTTTTTTGGTGATTGATTCTATTTCAACAGCTCAAGCTTTGGGCATTTTCACAGTGCTCGTTCGGATATTCATTTTGAGGATGTGCACTAAAAAGGGGCCAAATGGATCTACCTGAGCTCCGTGTGAATGTGAGCACACTCTTAATAGGAGTTTTTTCGCTTTGATTGCAGTGCCGTCCTTCCGCCTGTTTATGCAGCATGAGAATGGAGACTGAGCGACGCTCCATTTACAAAATTTAAATCCTCGCATTACTCCTGCAACCTACTAAATAAACATGAGTTTAAGTGGTCTCAGAGGGGCTTTTCTAGTTCCTCTTCCAACAAAATATAAAATCTTCTTTTTCCTGTACATTCTCTGCTTCTGTTTTTTTCTCTGCGAGGCTCCAAAGAAACCCAAACCGGACATGACAGAAAGCAAAAGGGTATAAGGTAAAGAGTGTGACATGCACAGGAATAAGGATATATGTGTGTCTGTATTCAAAAGTGTGTGTACAGTATGTGTATCCTGTGGTGCCAGCCCTGCCCTTCTGGCCTGCGTAGCCCCAGCAGCTGTTCTTTGCACTGGGTTACATTCCTGGGGAGAGCCCTGGGGCAGAGCAGCTGCCTGGTGCACCTCTCCTTACCCTCTTTTTTTTTTTTTTTTTTAACTCCGTTTCCTCTCGCTGGGCCCCTCTCTCAGACAGTACATGCAATAACACAGTGACATTCCTTCATTTATTACTGCACCTCTGCCCCTCCTTCACCCTTCAGCACCAACGCCACATACATATAATGATGCTTCAACACATGTATAAAGGCTTACAAACTTAATCTCTACTGTGTCTTCAAGTCCATTTTCAGTCTATGTGCACTGGAGGCTTCAAAGTTTCCATATCACACTTGCGTATGCCGCTGAATATTGGACCTGGATCGGCTTCAAAACTATTTGTGATATCACCAATAATGCTTAGACTGCAGGCCCGACTCTTAAAATAAGATTTTCAGCAATGAATGTAAAAACAGCTTTCAGTGTCAGTCATCTCAAAGTAAGTAATCTTAAAAACGTGACAGACGTTACAGCAGCCTGGACATGTCAACATACCGTATACCAGCAAAGGGACCCAAACACAGCCTCATAAACTGTGAACAACAATAAAATAAAAACAGAACAGAACAGCACGAAATTTTTGAGCTAAAGCTGTTTTTCACCAGTTCTGTCTTTCATCTAGGGCTGCAAGTAATAATTATTTTCATTATTGACTGATTTGCTGGTTGATTTTACGATTCATTTTGGTCTCTTAAAATGTCAGAAAGTAGTGAGCCGGCCACTTTAAACTGCTTGTTTGGTACAATTTACAATCAAGACAATAAAAGCGACAAAAAAGCCATTAATCAGTTACCAAATAATGCCAATTATTTAAGGAAAAAAAGTCTTACTTCTCTGATTCCAGCTTAATAAATGTGAAATATTTTTGCTTTTGGGCCTCATTGACAGCAAACTAAATATCTGAGGATGTCAAATTTGGCTTGGGGGAAAACATTTTTGTCAACATTTTTCTGACCAAACAACTAATCGATCAATCAAGAAACAATCAATAATTGTTAGTTGAAGCCCTATCCATTACACAATCATTATTCTTTGTTTAGTGGCATCTATTTGAAATGAAAGGGGATCCCTTCCTCTGTGATGCCTCTTGAGGTTTTTTCATATTTTTCCCATTAGAGATTTTTTTGGCTTTTCTTGTTCACTTCAGAAGCCATTTTTGTTTCCAGTCTGTGAAGCCCACAGAGACTGTCACTGCGATGAAAGGCTACACAAATAAACTCAGATTGACTATTTTCTCAGACACTCCTAGGTTTATTTACTCATAATGCCTCTTTTGCCTCTTTTTGTTTTCTGCACATGTGGAAGCAGACTTGATGTGGTCGAGTCAAGTCTCCGGTCACCGGAGGAGTGAACCTAACCTGGGCTCAGACAACAGACAATGTGTCCCTGTGTGCTTGACCGGCAGATGGCCTTCGACACACACACAAGCATACATGTACTCGCTCACAAAATCACACACATGCACACACATGTGCACACATGCATGCACATGCACATGCACAAAGAGAGGCACACAAGTATCTCACATCACATGAGGCTCATGGGAAAAGTCATGCTCTCTCTCTCATACATGCGAACACATGCTCTGGCTCACACACGTATTCATGGTCACTCACACCGTTCACAAAGCCGTCCTGGCTGCACGCACACTTCCAGTCCGCCACATATTTCCTTTCACTACACACACACACAGGCTTGAGCTTGCACGCCAGTCTTCGCTGCATCTTTAACCCAGAGACTTCTTTGTCACTTTCACTTCACTGTGTACTACCATGTTAGATGTCTCTGTATTCAGCAACAGGTGGTGAAATATATATGCAACAGCATGCCATGCTTCTGTCATCTGGTTAAGCTGTGGTAGTATGAACGCAGCTTATAAAATGGATTGATAAAATTGATTAAAACAGCAAATCAGGAAAGTCTGCCATCGACGTAGTATGAAATCGTCATTAGCAGACTTGCAGCAGATTTTTACTCTATGCAAACTGATAATACGGTTCTATTTTTGGGTGGACAATCTGTCGTGTTTTGTCCTATCTGGATGTGTATTGCTTACTGCTCTTTAGAAGCCACGGGAATCATTCCTCTAATCCAATGTCCATCGACTCTGAAAAGCTCACATCCTCTATGAGGTAAACAGCAAGGGGCTACAGAGGCATAATTACGCTCAGCCTTGTATTTATCATCAATCCTTCTGAAGAGGATGTAGTGTCGGACAAAGAAAAGCTGAGTGAGAAGAGACAGACAGGGAGCGAAAGAAAAGAGAAAGAGAACAAATGGGCAAATTCATAAGGAGAGACGTAGGTGATTAACCTCTCCTGAATGAGATTACCAACATTAGGACAGGACCATTGCCTCCAGACAGGTGCGTGCAGGTGTGTGTATGTTTGCGAGAGGGAGAAAGTGAGAGAGTGTGTGTTTCCATGCATGACTATGTGCATAATGGCCCTGTGTATTTTTAGCAGAGGCTAAAAGTTTTTCCTGGAAATTGCAGATGAGAATCTGATTTCATCTGCCAGGAAGAGGCCTGAACATAAAGCTGGACCCGAGGCTCGACGCAAAGTGGCCTTGGCTTGTAACTGCGAGGCTAATAAGGGAGTTAAAGGAAACCTATTGTGCTTTCTCAGTTTTCTTTTTCCTTTCTTTCAGTGTGTTGCATATGTTCTTGTGTAAAAGGTCTTGAAAGTGAAAAAGCCCAAAGACCACAGCAACGGGAGCTCTTCTCTCCAACAGAAAACACTGAAATGTCAGCAGTCTCAGCTTTAATTCTGTGACATCACACTATGCCACCATGTCATACATTCGCATAATTGCCTATATTCATGGTAGAAATTAAGATGACTGGAAGCTGAAAACACAACAGAGCCGACTGGAGACACGGCTCAGGCTTGTGTGAGCTGACCAATCAGAGCAGACTGGGTGTTCAAGAAGGGGTTTTAAAGAGACAGGAACTAAAACTGAGCATTTTAGTTGGAGGGGGAACACAGAGCTGCTGCCATGGACAGTATGTGAATACAATAACCATTTAGCCAACATCTGAGCCCTATTACATACATTACTGCCCGAACAAAACAGCTCATATAATTAATAAGAAACTTGTAAAGAACTAAATATGTATCAAATTGTTCTTTTCAAGACGAGCCATGTGTTAACGACAAAGGTTAGTGTGGACGGTTTATGGGCTGTGCCGCAGCTGTGTTTTCACACTCCTGTACTGAGAGGCGGCGCTGTACAGTAAGAGCTCCTCAGCCGCCAACACACACAGCTGCAGAGCACAAACACGCACACACACGTACTCACAAACATCGTTAATAGTACCATTAAGGAACTTCGTGCAGTACTAAAACATGAAGCGAATACTTGTGGGATTTAGTCAGTAATGGTGGCTGTAAAGAAGAGAGATGCTATTACAGCAGAATTTACTACACATTACTAAGCGGCGCGCCTTGGGATGGAAAGGCGGAGGAAACCTTCTACTTTCTTATAATTGGGAGGAGATTATAGAGCTTGGGATGCATACGCTCACTTGTTCGAGCATGTGTGTGTGGGTGTGTGTGTGGTCTTACCTCGGCGTCTTGACTCTGTAGGTCGTAGGTTCTCTGCAGAGCGCGCACCGTTGACACGCTCAGCTCCTCTTCCTCGAGCAGAAGCTCCAAAAGCATCACGAGCTGCTCCGATGTCACCTGAGGAGGCAAAACAATTCATAAGATTAATAGAGTTCCCTTATAAAATCCACCGAGACACATTATTGGACTTTATGAGCAGAAAAAGTCACATCTCCGTACACCAGCAGCTTCAAACTACTAAACTAGCAAAATTATAAACAGATTGCCTGCTGTGAGTCTTCTCTCAGACAAATTTAAATTTCATTTTGTGTTCGGTGCTGGGGAAGGCTTGATGGAAAAAAAAACAACACACCAATATAAGTCAGGTAATTAATGCAGCCTTTCAAACAGAGGAAACGGTGGCATAATAAAACAGAGCTGAGATGGCAATTAAATAAATATGGTAAACCAAGTGACTCTGCTACAACTGGGAAATATTACAAAATAGGCAAAAGAGGACAGATGAAGGGAAAATATTAGAAATTCGAATCAAGGGCAGAGACAGAAGTGAAACAAAGCAATGAAGTTGTCTTTTTTTGATACAGCTGTATTGAAGAGATACAAAGAGAGAAGCGGTGGTAAGGGACACACACTGCTGAATAAAAAGAAAAAAAATCTTTCAGAACATTTATTCTTTGTAGGTTGTAAAAAGACATTTATGAAATCCCTGATTGCAGCAATGTCGGAGTCTTGAAGAAAAGAAGCAAGGGTTTTCACTGTTGCTTCTTCAGGGTGCATAAACGATCATCTTATCCTGAAGTAAACCTAAGGAAAACAAGCTGTTTTATTCTAGTGACTAACATCTTCAGGGATGGCAGGGAACTCAGCGGTGAGTTTTAGGTGATCATTCTGGGGGATGGATGTGGGCAGCGATATGAGAGAGCGACTTCCTCCCCTGGAGAGAGCTGTGCCCAGCCTTGCCTCGCCTCTCTCGTGCATACCCAGCACTCCCATCCACACTTTTCTCTGTGGTCCCAGTCTGGGACACAATTAATGGC